>NC_061060.1:10607077-10737905 GCF_021917145.1 Hypomesus transpacificus | reverse complement strand
CACACACACACGCACATGCACACACGCAGAGAAATGGACACACAAATGTGTGTGTGCATGAATTCAGTACAGTGCAGTACATGCACATTACAGAACAACATACACATTTGATGTGGTCTTGGTCTAGTTTCAGTTACAGTAATAGGGGTACCAGTCTCCATTTGTCTCACCCTCCATCTCTCTTCCCTTTGTGCTGTAGACACTGCACTGTCGTCGTGATAATTTAGAGCATAACTTGAGGTTGAGGATGCAGCACAGGGCACGATTAGATACATCTAGCAACCAGTGTGCGCGTGTGTACGTGTGAGAGTGTGCGTGAGTGTGGGTGCATGCGTGTGTGTGGGCGTGTGTGCGGGGATGCGTATGTGATGGGTTCGTGTCAGCAGAAATCAGTCTCTATCTGACTTGACTGGAGGTGTCATGGGCAGCAGAGCATAATATGGCTCACCAGGTCTGTCTGAGTGTGTGCGTGTACATGTGTGTGTGTGTGTGTGTGTGTGCGTGTGAGAGACTGTACAAGTGTGTGTTAGTGTGTGGGAGTGTACACGTCTGTGTGTCTGAGTCATAGCACAGTGGTGTTTCTATGAAGCTGGTTTTCTACTGTCCTAAAGTCGCAGCAGCAAGTTTGACAGCTGGCTTTGAAACGCTCGACAGACGGATAAATACACACCAACTGGGACTTCTTCTGTTTTCATCCACTGCCACTCTCACAAACTCGATCATACTGCTTCAAACTCCAGAAGCCATATTGATTTGACTGCATTTGTGTGGTGCGTGTGTGGTGTGTGTGTGGAGTGTGTGGTGTGTGTGGTGTGTGTGGTGTGTGTGGTGTGTGTGGTGTGTTATTTGTGTTGCAGAACTATGGCCTGGAGACAGAGAACTTGCGGACCCTGTCCCACAAACTCAACGCCTCAGCCAAGAACCTCCAGAACTTCATCTTGGGCCGGCGGAGGGGCGGGCACTACGATGGCCGTGCTTCCCGCAGGCTGCCCAACGACTTCCTCACCTCCGTGGTGGATCTGATTGGAGCAGCCAAGAACCTGCTGGCCTGGCTGGACAGGTAGGGCAGTGATTGGCAGGTGTGTGGGCAGGAAGTTGGTGGAGGCAACTCTTCACCTCATTTCTGGTAAAGGTTAAAATAGTGTAATTGACCAGTCAATTACACAATCAATAGGTGTATAGAAGTTTCTAGTGCATATATAACAATAATTAAATAATTTGATAATTAATGTATCTCAGCAAGGCTGCAAAGCACTGAGTAGAATGAATGCTCCCCTTTTTTTTTAAACAGTTTCTGAATGTTCCCCACTCTGTCGTAGGTCACCATTTGCCAGCGTGACAGAGTATTCCCTCCTGAAGAACAACATAGTCCAACTGTGCTTGGAGCTCACCACCATTGTACAACAGGTACGCTCCCCGTGGCCTTCACACACAAGCACACATCACACACACACACACACACACACACACACACACACACACACACACACACACACACACTGTCATCCCAAAGTGCACTCTTTACACATGCACACTCCCTTTGTGCACGGATGTTATGTAAGTACTATGCGCAGTTGTATGACTCTGTGGAGCATACTTCAGTGTATGGGCAGCATGTGCGGAGGCCATAGGCACAGTGAGGCCCATCACAGGAGCAGCCGTGCCTCAGGCCTGACACTGATCCTAACTTTGGAGTTCTTCCTGCAAGAGTTACACAGAGATACATACACACCATATGTGAGCCTGGACACACACACACACACACACACACACACATTGAGTGATGGCCTTGACGTGGACTGTATTGGTGTCCTCTAGTTGACATGTGCCCAAGGCTGTCTGTATATGTGTGTTGGTGTCGTGTGTGTTAGCGTAGGGTGTGTTGGTGTAGTGTGTGTTAGTGTAGGGTGTGTTGGTGTAGTGTGTGTTAGCGTAGGGTGTGTTGGTGTAGTGTGTGTTAGTGTAGGGTGTGTTGGTGTAGTGTGTGTTAGTGTAGGGTGTGTTGGTGTAATGTGTGTTAGCGTAGGGTGTGTTGGTGTAGTGTGTGTTAGCGTATGGTGTGTTGGTGTGTGTGTGTTAGTGACGGGTGTGTTGGTGTAGTGTGTGTTAGTGTAGGGTGTGTTGGTGTAGTGTGTGTTAGTGTAGGGTGTGTTGGTGTAGTGTGTGTTAGCGTAGGGTGTGTTGGTGTAGTGTGTGTTGGTGTAGTGTGTGTTAGTGTAGGGTGTGTTGGTGTAGGGTGTGTTAGTGTAGGGTGTGTTAGTGTAGGGTGTGTTGGTGTAGTGTGTGTTAGTGTAGGGTGTGTTGGTGTAGTGTGTGTTAGTGTAGGGTGTGTTGGTGTAGTGTGTGTTAGCGTAGGGTGTGTTGGTGTAGTGTGTGTTGGTGTAGTGTGTGTTGGTGTAGTGTGTGTTAGTGTAGGGTGTGTTGGTGTAATGTGTGTTAGCGTAGGGTGTGTTGGTGTAATGTGTGTTAGTGTAGGGTGTGTTGGTGTAGTGTGTGTTAGTGTAGGGTGTGTTGGTGTAGTGTGTGTTAGTGTAGGGTGTGTTGGTGTAGTGTGTGTTGGTGTAGTGTGTGTTAGTGTAGGGTGTGTTGGTGTAATGTGTGTTAGCGTAGGGTGTGTTGGTGTAATGTGTGTTAGTGTAGGGTGTGTTGGTGTAGTGTGTGTTAGTGTAGGGTGTGTTGGTGTAGTGTGTGTTAGTGTAGGGTGTGTTGGTGTAGTGTGTGTTAGTGTAGGGTGTGTTGGTGTAGTGTGTGTTAGTGTAGGGTGTGTTTAGTCTGTGTGCCCAGAGAGATCCTCGGTGTAGGGTGTGTTTAGTCTGTGTGCCCAGAGAGATCCTCGGTGTAGGGTGTGTTTAGTCTGTGTTCCCAGAGAGATCCTCGGTGTAGGGTGTGTTTAGTCTGTGTGCCCAGAGAGATCCTCGGTGTAGGGTGTGTTTAGTCTGTGTGCCCAGAGAGATCCTCGGTGTAGGGTGTGTTTAGTCTGTGTGCCCAGAGAGATCCTCGGTGTAGGGTGTGTTTAGTCTGTGTGCCCAGAGAGATCCTCGGTGTAGGGTGTGTTCAGTCTGTGTGCCCAGAGAGATCCTCGGTGTAGGGTGTGTTTAGTCTGTGTGCCCAGAGAGATCCTCGGTGTAGGGTGTGTTTAGTCTGTGTGCCCAGAGAGATCCTCGGTGTAGGGTGTGTTTAGTCTGTGTGCCCAGAGAGATCCTCGGTGTAGGGTGTGTTTAGTCTGTGTGCCCAGAGAGATCCTCGGTGTAGGGTGTGTTCAGTCTGTGTGCCCAGAGAGATCCTCGGTGTAGGGTGTGTTTAGTCTGTGTGCCCAGAGAGATCCTCGGGGCCATGCAGACCAGAGTCTCCCAGCAGTGGGGACAGAAGGAGACACACTGGATCAACATCACCTCACATTGGGCCCAAAACTGTACGTTTGTTTGGGTCCAGATATGGGCATAGTGGTTCACATATGGTTATATACTGGTTCAGATGAAGTCATATATGGGGATTCACTTACGGTTATATATTAATATTTATATATTTAAGATATATTTGGTTTCACAATGTATGCTTCATGTTTGGCTACCCGCAATGTTTGGGGCTATCTCGTTGTTATGATCAGTGACCTATGCACTTTTGTAAAACTCTGTCTTGGAAGTCGCTTTGGATAAAACGGTCAACTAAATGCATAAAAGTAAACCTGACCTGGCAATCCAGTGCTTCGGATAAGGTTCTGTTGGTCCCGACTGAGATCTTGCTGCCACCATAGAGGAGGTGCTTTGGGTCTCTTACAAATGATGTGTGTGCTAATATCCTTTCTACAGCCAACAGCCCTGCTCTGGGAAGCAGTGAGCCAGAGATTGGGGCGAGAGCTATTGTTAACTGGTGGAACAGCCCCCCCACACACACACACTCCTCCATCTTTGTGTTTCTCTGGCTCTCTGTGTTTCTCAATGTGTGCTATCTCTCTCTCTCTAACTGTATCTTTCTCTCTCTCTCTCTTGGCTATGTCTTTCTGTCCTTCTATCTGTTATTCTCTTTATTCAAATCTACAACAGATGGTATTTGAGCTGCTCTACTGATGTCTTTATTTGAGCATTTGGGTGTTCTCATCATGGTCTCTCTCTCTCTCTCCGTTTCTCTCTCTCTTTCTCTCTGCAGGACTGCACGGTGTACGAGACCGAGAACAAGATCCTCCATGTGGTACGTTCTCCACTTCCCTCCTCCACACCATCCTGCTCCCGCCCCTCAGACCCCTCCCCAGTCACCCCCCCACAGACTCTCCCCCACGCCACATCTACGTATGACCCCACTACCTCCAGCCTCTGAAAAAAAAGAAGTCTGGTCATTGGTTGGCCATCCTCCAGTCAGCAATCTACCAGACTGAACAGCCGTGATCTGATGTGGAGTGACAGTTGTTTGCTGACATGCCCTGGTCCCTGTCAGGGTCAGCGTCATGTGATGCCCCGGCCCAGCGTGCGACCTCCTGTGTGTGGGTGGGACTGAGGCCACCACAGTACCAGCTAGGCCTACATGTTGGTTTCAAAGTTTGAATGTGCCACGACCGTGCATCGACACGTTCACATGTGTGCTTGAGCTTATCGTTAGTGTTCGGGTAAAGTGTTTATGTGAATGAGCTCAGATATGCACACGTGTGTGTGCGTGTGTGTGTGTGTGTGGATGGAGGAACACACATACACTCACACTTACTGACACTGACTGAGTGCCAGACTCAAATGGGCCACACATGACTGAATCTGCTTTGCGTGGGAGGTTTATGTGTGAAAGGGAGAGACAGCATGAAAGGAGCAGGAAAGCAAGAGAGAGAGAGAGAGAGAGAGATACAGGGGGGCAATAGAAAGACAAATAAAGAGTCGGAGAAGGTGACAAAAAGGGAGAGAGAGAAAGAGAAACAGAGTGGTAGAGGAGAGAGAGAATGAAAGAAAGACAGAGAGGCAGAGAGTGGGAGAGGAAGAGGGGTTGTCTGTGGATGCCTGCTTCATTGCTCATGTTTGTTTACTGAGTTTGTGGGAATCAGGGAAGTGGAGGTGAAGGGACTGCTCAATTATGGTGGTTTGCACACAAACATGCCCACACACACACAAGCAGACGCGCACAGCAGAATTATATGCCACGTACTATGCCAAGGAACCCCCCCCCCCGGCTCCCCTAGTCCTTCACTGTGGGATGAGTGTGTGCTGGAGAGGCGGTAGACAGAGGAAGCTGCTTAGCTCCATATAGAGTAGGGCATTTGTCACTTTCTGCTCAATAATGCAAAACTCACTGCTGCTCTGTTCCCCTCTGGACTCCAGCCTGCAGCAATCAGATGGAGAGGGTTAGGAAGTGTGTGTGTGTGAGAGAGTGTATGTGTGTGTGGGAGTGAGTGAGTGTATGTGTGGTATTTGGGTGTGTGTATATTTGTGTGAATACTCTCTATAGTTGATGTTTGTTTGTGTAAAAGAGGGGTGGAATGGAAAGTAGGAAAGGGAGAGGGAAAGAGACTGAGAGAAAGAGAGAAAATAGACAAGGAAAAAGGCAGAGTATACATGTGTGTGTGCCTGTGCCTGTGTGTTTGATGTAGCGTGACGTGTGTTTGTAAGTGTGTGACTGTCTCGGTATGTGAGTTGATGTGTGTCTGTATGGGTAAGTGTGTCTGTGTCTGTTTATGTGCATCCATGTATGCATAAGGATAGGAGACGTTATATAATGATATTATAGCTGTGTCTGTTTGTTAATATTCCAGTGTGTGTGTGCTTGCGCTTTTGTGTGTGTCTGTGTCACTGTGCATGCCTGTGTGTGTATGTTTCATATACCATATTCATGCATGTGGAGTGCATATATTATACAACTATGTCCCAGATGTGTGTATTTGGTGTGACACAGCAAGATACACAGCTGCAGAGAGAAAGAGAGGGATAGAAACAGAGGAAAAGGCAGCAAGAAAAACAACAATAGGAGCGAGAGAGAGAGAGAGAGAGGGAGGGAGGGAGACAGAGAGAGAACGAGAGAACGAGAGATCGAGAGAACGAGAGAGAACAGAGGTAAAACAGAGGAGGGGTTGGTGTGTGAGTGTGTGTCTTTGTGTGTGTGGGGGGGTAAAGCTGAAAACTTTTGGCTGTGCCCTGCATCAGACTCTTCGTTCCTAAATCTCTCCGCAGCCTGGAAGAACCTCACTTACTCTCAGCAGTCTGGTAGAACCTCACTTACTCTCAGCAGTCTGGTAGAACCTCACTTACTCTCAGCAGTCTGGAAGAACCTCACTTACTCTCAGCAGTCTGGTAGAACCTCACTTACTCTCAGCAGTCTGGTAGAACCTCACTTACTCTCAGCAGTCTGGTAGAACCTCACTTACTCTCAGCAGTCTGGTAGAACCTCACTTACTCTCAGCAGTCTGGTAGAACCTCACTTACTCTCAGCAGTCTGGTAGAACCTCACTTACTCTCAGCAGTCTGGTAGAACCTCACTTACTCTCAGCAGTCTGGTAGAACCTCACTTACTCTCAGCAGTCTGGTAGAACCTCACTTACTCTCAGCAGTCTGGTAGAACCTCACTTACTCTCAGCAGTCTGGTAGAACCTCACTTACTCTCAGCTGTTATCCGAGGCCACTGGAACTCTTCTCTTTGTGGGAGGGCTGGGGCAGGGGCTTGGGCTGGGGCAGGGGCTGGGGCTGGGGCTGGGGCAGGGGGCCTAACCCTCATAAACCCTCATAAACCCTCCCATCCTGATGTCTCCTAAGATGTTAGGGTTAGGATCTGGGCTTCTGTCCAGCTCGTGCAGTCAGATTATGTGGAGCATGAGATGAGCTTACAGATGTTACACACTGCGTCATAGGTGCAATCTTCTAATCAGGTCTAAGAGTCTTTATTTATGGTTTTGTAAAAGACGCAACAACAACCACAACAACAACATTGGGTTGTTTGGTGTTAGAGCAGAGGGAGACGCAGCGTTCAGCAGGTGCATGGCTTGAGGAAACACACGTTGTCCAAATGGGATTTTTCAACGGTGCCGAATTGGATAGGTATAACTGACATATCCACACAGCTGACCCAGAAAGGAGAGATCTCCCCTTTTCTATTTCTCCTTCTTTCACTCAGCCTTTCTCACCCTCTTTCTCATTCGGTCTCTCACTCTGTCTCACTGGCTCCCCGCCTCTCTCATTCTCGCCCTCTCGCTGTCTCTCTCCCCTCCCCTTCTCTCTATCTCTCTCTCTGTCGCTCTCTCTGGTCTGGAGAACAGTCTGTCTGTGGGGCTCAACTGGAGGCAACACTGTAGCAGCTTACTGATCATTCTCCACCCTCTCCCTCCTTGGAAATGAATCATAGGCACTGAGCTTGCGCATGTGTGCATGCTTGTGTGTGTGTGTGTGTGTGTGTGAGCAAGCATGTTTGTGTACCTCTTTGAAGAATGTCTGTTCTCCCCACATAAAAAATAGCTCTAATCCTGTAATTGCTCATTAGGATTGGGGTCAGATTTGAAGATAATTTTATGCAGAGTTTGTTGTCCTCTGCCTGTGTCCTCTGTATTTGTGTGTATCTGTAGCATAATGCCTGTGTGTGTATGTATGTGTGCATGCATGTATGTGTCTGTGTGTGCTTCTGTGTTGTAATGTGTGTGCACATACAATATGTGTGTCTGTGTGAAAATGTGTGTGTGTGCGCACAAGTGATGCAAGATAGCAGGATAACAGTTAGCGTTGGCTCTCTGCAGTCAGAGTGGATTAGACGGCAGAGATGTTTGTGGAGGATAAATGAGCTCTCATGCGTGACCAAGCAGACAAATAGCCTGAAACACATTCAAGGTTCATCTAGAACAAATGCAAGATGGAGCTTCCATTTCATAATAGTTATCTTTTCTAAAGTACAGTCTACACAGTGTGATAAGCCTACTTTAATTGCACCCCGACTCGAAAAAACTATATAGATTACCTAAAAGAAAAAACGAAAGCTGCTTTTTTTCTCAGTGTTTTGATAGATAACCGAATCAGAAGATTCCTCTGAGATACTGCTGGGCTTTGATGTTATTGTTGGAGATTTTGTTGTTCCATCTGTGGTCGTGTCTTGGCATGAGTGGACAGTGAGTGTGACGGGAGGTTTGTTCTGTCACTGCCTCCCCCCGTGTTAGAGCGAAGGGGGCGCTGATGCGGAACAATCTGATGAAATGATTTCTGGTTTTACCTCCTGTAGGTAGGTCAGGATGTCCCACATGAACAAACCAATCACTCTCTGTCCTCCTCCTCTCTTTCTTTCTACTGTCCTCTCCCCTCTGTCTCAATCTCTCCCTGTCTCTTTCTGTCATTGTTCATCTTTCTCTATCTCACACGTCCTCTCTCTCTCTCTCTCTCTCTCTTTCTCTTTCTCTCTCTCTCTCTCTCTCTCTCTCTCTCTCTCTCTCTCTCTCTCTCTCTCTCTCTCTCTCTCTCTCTCTCTCTCTCTCTCTCTCTCTCTCTCTCTCAGTGCAAGACTCTGGCAGGGATATGTGACCACATCATTTCGTTGTCGTCAGACTCTCTGGTCTCTCAGTCTGCACATCTGGAGGTTGTTCACCTGACCAGCATCATGCCCAGCGAAGGCCTGGTATGAACACACACTCACACACTCACACAACACACAACACACAGCACACAGCACACACACACAACACACAACACACAGCACACACACACACACACACAGCCTCTCAAACCTCCCACATGCAACTGATGAAAGGCTTGCTGTCAAACTGAGTCATTTAGCCTGTGATCTTCACTGTAGCAGTCTGGAAGGTATTCTGTACTCTGCGTGTATGTTTGATGTCTCCCTGGTATATGTGTGTGATTGCATCAGGGTATGTACATCAAGTCCACGTATGACGGCCTCCATGTTATCACTGGGACCACAGAGAACGTGAGTCAACTCAGAAACACCCACACATCCCATAGACAAATAAACCTGCTCTCTCTCTCTCTCTCTCTCTCTCTCTCTCTCTCTCTCTCTCTCTCTCTCTCTCTCTCTCCTCTCTCTCTCTCTCTCTCTCTCTCTCTTTTGCTTTCTCTCTCTCTCTTTCTTTTGCTTTCTCTCGGTCTCACTGTCTCTCTGTCTCCCTGCTCTTTCTCTTTTGTTTCACTTTTGTTTCCAACCTCACATTCTCTCTCCCTCGCCCCCTCCCTCGCCCCCCCCTCCCTCGCCCCCTCCCTCGCCCCCCTCCCTCGCCCCCTCCCTCACTGTCTCCAGTCTCCTGCTGACCAGTGTAAGAAGATCCACGCTGGGGACGAAGTGATCCAGGTCAACCACCAGACTGTGGTGAGTAGCAGAAAAGCACCCTGGGATTCCGTTTCCTGTCTAGCCACTTAGACTCCCACTTGAGACGGCGAGCGTCACCTGATTCATCCCCATGTGAAAAAACGCATTTTTGCATGAATTTGTGTGTCATCTGTAAACCACGCAACTCATTGTTTATAGTTAGGAAGTTCTTACGTCATGTCTATGCAGTCTATGTTTTGTGTTCCATTCTGCTTGTTGAGTGTCGGTGATGTGGTGCTTTGCGTCCTTTCTACGCTGCTGCTGCTGCGGGCATTCCTGCTAGGAAAGTACTTTATAAAAAGTGAAGCAAAATTCCCTCTTGAATGTTATGGTTGATGTATCTGGCCCTGTTTGATACACCAAGTGCATTTGGAAGTGTCTTGTGGTGTTGTTTAAGGATGTTCCATGGAGCTGTATCTCCGTGTTAGCGTTGACATTAGCGATAGCGTGCTAGTTGTGCTGAAGTCTTCCCTCAGGGCTCATACGAGCGCCTGCAGTGTTCCGCAGTCGGCTCTTTTCCTCTTCTGAAAGCTCACTTTCACTGACTGACACTGACCCACATTCGCAGTCCCGGGTGCTGCTGAGATGAGAGTGAGGAAGATAGGGAGCAGTTGTCAGCCATCTTGTGTGGCTCTGGTGTGTGTGTGTGTGTGTGTGCGTGTGTGAGAGATGATCTGGGGTTAGGTTGGAGCCTGTAGGCAAGCACCTGTGTAAGAGTAGTGTTGTGTTTCAGTCGTGCCCTGGAGTGTAGTTCTTGTGTGTGTGTGTGTGTGTGTGTGTGCGCCTGCTGAGCTGTGCTGCGGGAGAGAGAGAGAGAGAGAGAGAGAGAGAGAGAGAGAGAGTGAGAGAGAGAGAGAGAGAGAGAGTGAAAGTGAAAGTGAGAGAGAGAGAGTTAGAGAGAGAGAGAGAGAGAGAGAGAGAGAGAGAGAGAGAGAGAGAGAGAGAGAGAGAGAGAGAGAGAGAGAGAGAGTGAGAGCTTGACTGACAGGTCAGAGAGCTGTGTGTTGTCTCTCTTTCCTCGGGGTGACATCACAGATCACACACCGCCAGGCGCCGGCTCCAGCCCTTCATTATCCCCTCCCTCCGCTCGCTATACTGATCCCTCGCTCCAGGAGGGACGGAGTGATGGAGGAGGAGGAGAGGGACTGACTCGGAAAGGCACTCCAGTCAATATAGGCTGCACGCAACCCTTTATTGTTGTGTGATGTAGAAGATGATCTCCATGAGAACCAAACATGCTCTGCTGACCTGGTCTGGTCTCTAGACATTAAACACTGCTCCTCAATAATATTGTATTATATATTCAAACTAGAGTACTTCATAAGACTCCACAGTCAGGGTGATTCCTTTATGGTTGGCCTGCTATTGTGTTAGTCTTACCTGTCCATCATGATCTTATCCTCCATAGAGTATACTGGAGATTTATGTCTATACTATGTCTGTCTTAAGAGCTATTATGAGCTGACAGCAAATGCTCCAATCTCCCCTCTGCCCTCCTCTGCTCTGCTCTGCTCTGCTCTCCTCCCCTCTTCAATCTCTCCTTGCCTCTCCTCTTCCCTGTTCTCCAATCTCTTATCTCCTCTGCTCTGCTCTCCTCTGCAGAAGCAAGGATGTTAAACTTGTTAACTAGACTCTTCATTAAGATCAAAAGTGGGATTTGCTGAAACCAGCCTGTGATTGTTTGAGGAGACGCCGTGATCAGGGGCCATCAGCAGCACCTGGGAGAGGAATGACCCCCCCGGAGCATTCAGACACAATCCTCTCCTCCATATGTAGGATCTACGCTGTCTGCTTTTTTCTCTGTGCTCTGGGTCTCGTTCCTCTGTTGGACCACAACAACCTAAGAGATGGTCGGACAACATCCACTGTATCCAGAGAACATCACCCATCCTGTGAAAATTGTTGGAACGATGTAGACCCCTACTGTTGGTTAAAGTGTAGGGTTAGGAAATGATCCTCTGTTGGTTGGAGAGATGGCTTATTGTTGAAAGAGGAACTGATTGACACAGTCTTCTTCAGGTATCGGTGATGGGTTAGTGGTGGTTACCACTTTCTGAGCCTTCCACAAGAGGCCTTATTGGGCAGAAGGCCTGGTTGTATTGTGACATAAGTCCCCATGCTGACCCTTGGTCTGAGCATGAGTGAAGGCAGACTGTGGACTGATCTAGGCTGCAAGGTGCAAGGCTAAGGCGGGCAGCACCAGCCCCAGAACCCCAGGGGCCACTGAACGCTAACTGAACCCAGACACGGAGCACCAGACTGGGGGATGATGCAGACGGAGGGATGGGTTGAAGGGGTGGAGGGAGGTTGTCAATGACAGCTTATCAGTATGTGAGGGGTCAGGCTAGAATAAAGCTGTGTATGTGTGTGCATGTGTGTTTGTGTGTGTGCATGTATGTGTCAGTGCGCGTGTGTTTGAGCAGTAAGGTCAAGTCAGAGCTGTGTGTGAAGCATCTATGGAAGCTGTGTGTGTGTGTGTGTTTTGTGAGAGCAGTAAGGTCAGAGCAGAGCTGTGTGTGTGTATGTGAGAGCAGGAAGGTCAGAGCAGAGCTGTGTGTGTGTGTGTGGCCTCTGCGGATGCCTCCAGCAGCTGAAATTAGTGTAGCCAATCAATGGTCTGACGAGTCCTCTGAGCATGTTGGAGACAACCGGACCACCCACACACACTCACACACTCACACACACACACACACTCACACACTCACACACACACACCCACACACACTCACACACTCACACACGCGCACACACATGTACACACCTACACCCACCCACACACACACACTCACACAAACACTCCAGTCAGCACTTACATCCTCCAGCCTCTCCTATCAACATTCTGCTCGTGTTCCTCTCTTCTCCTTTCTCTCCTTTCTTTAAGTTCTCCCCCATCCCTTCCTTTCTGATACCCAATCTCCCTCCCTCTCTCTGCCAACCTCCCCTCTCTCTTCTGTTAACCTCTTCCTTATTCTCTCTTCCTTATTCCTCATTCTCTCGCCATCCTTCTTTAACATACTCCTCTCTCTCATTATAATCTCCCATTCCTCCTCTCTCCTCCTTTCTTCTGCCTCTTCTACCCCACCCCTACTCCTCTCCCTTGTTCCCTCCTTCTCCATGTCCTCCTTATATTCTCCTCCTCCATTCCTCACCCTTTCCCCCCCTGTCTCAATGTCCTCTATGAAGGCAGACCCAGGTTCTACCTCCTCTGTATCTATCCATCATGATGATTGTCTGGGGATGAGGCGGTGCTGATTCGAATAGGTCCCATGGAGCACTGGAGAGTGCTGTGGTCTTCCTAATGTGGGCAATGTGGTTCTGGTGTTGTTATTGGTGGCATGTATCGCAATATGTTTGGTGCCTGTTGTAGCAAGGGGTGGTAGTAGCCAGTGTGTGTGTGTTACAGCAGCAGTTGGACTCGGGGTGTGTGTGTGTGTATCAGCAGCAGAGGCAAACAGCGTGTGTGTATGAGCAGCAGTGGTAGCCGACGTGTGTGTGTGTAACTCAGGTGGGGTGGCAGCTGAAGAACCTGGTGAACGCCCTGAGGGAGGACCCGTGTGGAGTCATCCTCACGCTGAAGAAGAGGCCGCAGAACACGCTGAGCTCTACCCCCGCCCTGCTCAGGAACGTACGCTGGAAACCCCTGGGCCTGCAGGTAACCTTTAACCGCCCCCCCCCCCTCCCCACGTCTGAGCCCCTCCACCCTCTAAAACCTTCTAGAACCTTCTACCCTCTGTGACTCACCCACAGCCGAATCAGCAGACCCGCTCTTGTTGTAGTGTTTCGACCGTCCGCTGTCATCACTGTCTTCTGAAATGAAATGTCCCAGGCGCTGTCGCCAAATATTGTTGTTGAAGTCAGTTGGAGCTACGTACGAGAGTGTGACAGAGGGCTGGAAAAGGGAGCTTGTTTCAAATTCCAGACTAGGCTAGGGGTGAGGTGAGAGGAAAAGAGCAGAGAGAAGAGAGTGGCAGACACAGGGGGAGGGAGTGTGGAGGGGGATGATGAGAGGAGGGTGAGGGGAGGGCAGAGGATGTAGGCATGGGTTGGAGAAGGTGAGAGCTGGCGAGCGAGCGTGAAAGAGAAAAGGAGGGGGATGAGGGGAGGTAAAGGAGCAGGAAGGGTGAGGGAAGATGAAGTAAGGAGGGTGGGAGGGAGGAGGCAGGGGAGGGAAGATGAAGTAAGGAGGGTGGGAGGGAGGAGGCAGGGGAGGGAAGATGAAGTAAGGAGGGTGGGAGGGAGGAGGCAGGGGAGGGAAGATGAAGTAAGGAGGGTGGGAGGGAGGAGGCAGGTGAGGGAAGATGAAGTAAGGAGGGTGGGAGGGAGGAGGCAGGGGAGGGAAGATGAAGTAAGGAGGGTGGGAGGGAGGAGGCAGGGGAGGGAAGATGAAGTAAGGAGGGTGGGAGGGAGGAGGCAGGGGAGGGAAGATGAAGTAAGGAGGGTGGGAGGGAGGAGGCAGGGGAGGGAAGATGAAGTAAGGAGGGTGGGAGGGAGGAGGCAGGGGAGGCATGCAGAGGTGAGAGGAGGTGAAGGGGAGCAGGTGAAAGGGACAGGGACAGGGCAGGGGTTAGAGGAGGAGGGAGAGGAGGATAATAGGTGGAAGACAAAAGTAGGGCAGGGGTGAGGGAAAAAAGGGGGGTGGGGGCTGGGGGTGAACTGATGTGTGTGTGTGTCTGTGTGCAGTAAGGGGGGGTTATGGAGCAAAATCTGGTTTGACATGGCCTCCGGGTTACACGGTTGCTATTTATAGCTGTGCATTTTGGCTAATTCATTCACATGCTATATGCATGCTTTGATCTCTGCTGAGTACTGGGTCTCTCTCAGCAGCATCTCTCTGTCTTCTCTGCTCTCTTTGATCTGGTCTGAGGCATCTATCCAAACTCGCAAGTGTGTGTGTGTGCGTGTGTGTTTTGTGTGTTTATGCGTATCTGTGTAGCAAGTTTGTAAAGAACAGGTAGGAGTGCATACAGATTCTATTAGCTGCACATGCAGTTTTGTGCCATAGCTCCTCCAAAAGCCTCTACCTCTTCCATTGGCTACATAGTCAGGGTTGCCAGGTTGGTGGTTACTTCGACCACCTCCACTGATCTGCCTGTTAGCGGATCATTGTTCTCATTTGCAGTTGTGCGCCGCAATGAAGGATTGTGGGGAGGCTTAGCGAGCGTGGGGCGTTTCTGCCCTGATGGTGTGCAAAGACACAAACACGCCGGGGGCAGAGAGATCAGAACGCATATCTGGGAGAGAGGAGGAGAAGAAAGACATGTTTTAGACTTGTTCTCACAGCAAGATGGGAGCATCTTAATTATTCATAAGTGACCACGGGCAGATCCACTGGCACTGAAATAAGAGATTCTCCTCTCAGCAAATACTGGAGATAATCCACTGATTCCAAAATAAACGTGGAAACTTTGTGTGTGTGTGTGAGTGAGTGAGTGAGAGAGAGAGAGAGTACTGTATATGCATTTTGTATACTTGAAGGGCTTGTAAAGTGTCCCTAGATGTGTGTTTGTGTGCACGGGTACATCCAGATAGACCATTCTCCTGCTTCTCTGAGAGCCACAGGAACTAGGTCACACACACACTCAGACACAAACACCCCACACCACACACACACACACACACAAACAGTTCTAAGGTGGGTTTGGGCTGGAGAGTTCAGCCCTGATGCGACTGAATCCTGGGTCGAAGTGAGATCCACATAAGATAGATGTGATCAGCTGTGGGACACCAGCCACCATGCTGTGGTAGCAGCCATCCCTGCTCTGGTTCCAACGGAGAGGAGCCACATCACAGGAGCTAAGTCCTCCAAACTGCTTTGATGATGGTGATGGTGATGAAGATGAGCACCACATGGCTTGATGAGGAGGAGTACGAGGACGACAACGAGGAGATGACACGGGTGTTCTAATGTGGACGATGATGAGGATTACGAAAGAACATCAAATCATGGTTGATCTTGATGATGAGGATGAGGAGGAGGAGGATGAGGATAAGGAGGAGGATGAGGAGGATGAGGAGGATGAGGAAAATTAGGAGGATGATGAGGAGGATGATGAGGATGAGAAGGATGAGGAGGAGGATGATGAGGAGGATGAGGAGGAGGATGAGGAGGATGATGAGGAGGTAGAGGAGGAGGATGATGAGGAGGATGAGGAGGAGGATGAGGAGGTAGAGGAGGAGGATGATGAGGAGGATGAGGAGGAGGATGAGGAGGTAGAGGAGGAGGATGATGAGGAGGATGAGGAGGAGGATGAGGAGGTAGAGGAGGATGAGGAGGAGGATGAGGAGGATGATGAGGAGGATGAGGAGGGCTCTCCGTTGTGCGCTCCAGTGTGCTCTAAGAAGCTTGATGTTCATGTCTCAGTGCGCTCGAGTCTCTGTGTGCACGTGATTGGCCTCACGTGCACGTCGTCTCCCCACTCCGCTTCCATCACCTCTTGTTGTTCTGTGTGTTTAGACACATCAATTATTACTCGTTCCAAATGTGGGCTATTTTAGGGAGCCTGTGCATGACTAAATGTATTATTCAGAGAAGGTAGTCTCTCTGGCGGGGCTTACGGGCATATTTTCAGCTCTGGAGGGAATTTCCACTGTGTTGAATCAATGTGTCTGGAATGGTGATATACTGTACAGACCTTGCACCCACATATGTATACATTGAGCTCAAATGTATACATGAGCCATGACAAAGAGTGGCACTGACAGTCATGTGAGGGTTAAGCTTGGAAGGTGTTTTTGAGGGGGGGGGGGGGGGGTGAATGGGGGGTTTAATAGGCTAGTATTGAGGTTCCATCTCTCTCCTCTCCTCCTTTTTCATCTTCTTTTATGATCTTCCCTCCTTATTACCCACAGCCCCCTCTTCTGCCTCCATCTCTCTCTCTCTCTCTCTCTCTCTCTCTCTCTCTCTCTCTCTCTCTCTCTCTCTCTCTCTCTCACACACACACACACATTGTCTCTCGCTCTCTGTCTCTCTCTGACAGCCGTAGCAGCAGGCTATAATCACTAAATTACTGTTTTCACTCCGAACTCCAGTCACAACCCTGCACAGCTTTCACCTCCACACTTCATATCTCTCTCTTTCTCTCTCTTTCTCTCTCTCTCCATCTCACTCTCATTTTCTCTCACATCCTGTCTTACACTCTCCCTCTCTCTCTCCCTCTCTTTCTGCCAATCTCCATCTCTCTCCCTCTTCCTACTTCTGAAGCTACCGTGAAGTTGTTTTATATGTCATCTAGGCTTTGCTTTTAAGAGTTTGAGCGTGAGAGAGAGATGGGGGAGGGAGAGAGAGAGAGAAAGAGAGAGAAAGGCGGAGATGTAAGGAGAGATGCGAAGATGTAAGGAGAGAGAGAATAGAGAGAGAGAGAGAGAGAGAGAGAGAGAGAGAGAGAGAGAGAGAGAGAGAGAGAGAGAGAGAGAGAGAGAGAGAGAGAGAGAGAAAGAGAGAGAGAGAGAGAGAGAGAGAGAGAGAGAGAGAGAGAGAGAGAGAGAGAGAGAGAGAGAGAGAGAGAGAGAAAGAGAGAGAGAGAGGGTGAGTTTTATGGATGGAATGAATTAGCCTAATGCACTGGTGAATATAATGGAGAAGAGGTTTCCTAATGAGGGTTCTGACTGTGGTGTTTCAAGCTAGAGTGTTTGTTTGAGTATTACACTACTGTTGTCTCCACACAGGTACCTCAAGCACCTTCTATATGGAGCTAATGTCTGCCAGTCAGGTCAACCTGTGACATGGGATTATGTAACAATTAAACATTTTCAATTCAGCTACATCCAGACAAGGTGTCACACATACACAACACACACTTTAGAATGTGGCGCTTTGTATCCTCTTTCTCTTTGTCTCTCTCTCTCTCTCTGTCTATCTCTCTCTCTCTCTCTCTCTCTCTCTCTCTTGCTCTCTCTCTCTCTCTCTCTCTTTGTCTCTCTCTCTCTCTCTTTCTCTCTCTCTCTCGCTTTCTCTCTTCGTCTACTCATTCTGAGGGTGAGGATAAGAAGAGAGTAGGTTGTCATGGGAACAGACATGGCACAAGCCCTGTTATGGTGAAGAGGGGTCAGATAGAAAGAGAAAGAGCGGGAGAGAGAGAAGGAAAGAGAGAAAGAGAGAGAGAGTGGGAGAGAGAGAGATGTATATATAATAATGTATATGTATATATAATAACCAATCTTAAGATTATGTTAAAGTTTCCTTTAATCTTTCAACTGAATTTGCCATGTTTGGTTGATATTGTATTATCTGGTAACATTAATAGTATACCGACGTCCATAGTAATTATATGAATATTGCTTCTGTGTTCTGTGGTTCCACCGTTGCTTTGGTAATATGAACATTTGTTTCTTAATGCCAATAAAGAGAATTGAATTGAGAGAGAGAGAGAGAGAGAGAGGGGGGGGGGGGGGGAGAGATGGAGTCAGTTCCAGATACAAAGAACACAGCGGTTACAGTATATATTTATTCAGAACTGTCTTTGTGATTAGAGAAACTGAAGTACCAACTAGATGAAATGTTCAAATATCCCAGATCCCAGGTTAGAATGACACTTCAGAATGCAGAGGAAGAGTTGTAAAAATAGAATCTGATTAATGGACTTTTTATCCACTCTCTGTCTCTGTCTCTCTATTTCTGTCTCTTTCTTTCTTTGCATCTGTCTTTATTTCGTTCACTCTGTCTTTTCTCACTCATTCTCTCTTTCTTTCTGTCTATCTCTCTCTGTCTCTCTCTTTCTTTCTTTCTGTGTCTCTTTGTCTTTTTGCTTTCCAGCCGGTCCCCACCAGTCCAACCAGTTCCTCTCCTACTCCCAGTGGCACTCTGGGAATGTCCAAAATGGACGTCCCCAGCATGCAAGATGTTTTCATCCTGTCCCCTGTGTCTGGACTGTATGGGACCAGGTCAGACTCTCTCACTCACTCACTCACTCACTCACTCACTCACTCACTCACCTCCCTCTATATCCCTCTCTCTCTCTCTCTCTCTCTCTCTCTCTCTCTCTCTCTCAAACACGCACACACACACACACATACAGGCTGATGATGACGATTTACAATGAAAGGAGTATCCATAGTAACCACCACCTGGTGTGTGTGACTGTGTGTCCTCAGGGAGGAGATGGGTCTGATGTCATGTGATGACATCAGCAGGTACAGTGTCAGCTCCCAGTCCGGTTCCAAAGGCTCTGAAGCGGTCAGCTACTACCTGGACCAGGACAGCGGTCAGTACTTCTCCCTGCTGGAGGGGGATGGGGGCCCCCCAGGGCCGGACTACGACAGGGGTCGCAACACGGGGGTCAGACGGCGAGACAAGACCCCCACGCATGGTGAGACACGTTGACAAACACACGTACCTGTAACCAGGAGCAACCCCACGCCCTTGCTGTGTCACCCATTCCAATGCTTGTGCACCACCTCTTCTTCTTCTCTTATCTCTTCTCTTCCTCTCTCTACCCGCCTTTGTCACTTGGCCTTTCTTTGGGAGCATTTGATTTGAGGGTCTGCAGATTCTTAGATGGCATTGAGATGAAGTTTGAAGATGGACTTCTCCTATGAGCGTTGGGTGTTTGGTTTGTTGATTACAAGCAATGGAACAGATGCCCATTAAAGTCAGCACCTAAGATCTACCCTCAGAGAAGAAGACCCCAGCTCTCAAGTAGAGAAAATTAATACAAGTCATCTTTAGAGGAGCAATTGAGTGATGGATTTCTTCCTCCAAGGACCGTTGGAGAGGTGTAGTACATGGGTAGGAGACTAATGTCTTCTTACGTAAGAGCCCTAATCATGATGAAGGCTGATTACGACCCTCAGAATCAATTGTTTCCATCCGTCTTTCCATCTCACTGTCACTTCTCCTCTCCCTCTCTGTCTCTCTCTCCTCTCATCTCTACTCCGCTACTTGAGCAGCTAAGTATATTCACCTCAAAACACAACAATCCCAGATCGCTTAACGTCAACACAGCCCCTCACCCCAGCCCAGTGTGAGTCCCCCCGAAGCTCACCCCCCTCCTCCCAACACCCCCATCCTAAAGCACCAACCCTCTGTCTGTCACAAGCCACCCTTCCCTCCCACAACTCCTCCGCCTCGCCCTCTATCTGACCGCTGATTGGTTGTTCCAGGTGACCTCAGACCAGTTTCCATGCCGCCGGAATATAATTGGATGGCCGAGCCCAAGGAACCCAGCATGGGCAAGAGAGGGAGCAGAGGTACACACAGACACTTGCACGCACACATGCACACACACAAACCTCAGGCATAAGATCAACTTCAGGGTCCTTTTTCATTGTTTGTTTTGATCAGTGCTTCGCTTCATGCTCAGCTTCAGTCGAGTCATTGTTTGGTGTTTATGTGTGGTGTCCGTGCATCTGTGGTGTGTGTCTTACATCGCATCATGCTTGTGGAGTATTATTGGGTGTGTGTTGTGCAGTACTGCGTGTTTACTGTATGTGCTTATGTACCTGTATGTGTAGTGTGTCTGTGTGTTTACTGTATGTGCAAGTGTGTCTGTGTGTGTCCTCTGTGTGTGCGTGTGTCTGTGTGTGTCACTCTCGGTGGGCGTATCTCCTGGGGCCCATTCTCCCCCCTCCCTCCTTCTCCCCTCCCAGCTCACTCCCTCCCTCTCCCCGTCCCTCTTTTCTATTCGCCTTTCTTCAAGTTCTCCTGCTCACCCCCCCCACCCCAAACCTCCTTTCATCCTCCATCATCACTACTCCTCTCCTCCTCCTCCATCTCTCTCTTCCTCGCTTATCCCCCCCCTCAACCTCCTTTCATCCTCCATCATCACTACTCCTCTCTTCCTCCTCCATCTCTCTCTTTCTCGCTTATCCCCCCCCCCCCCCCCCAAAGTCTTGGTCAGCCATGCTGCAGGAGTCTATCTGTATTCAGTCTGAGAAGCTACACTCCACTGTCTGTGAAGTCTATGAATAACATTAAAGTCACTGGTGGGGACCACTCTGTCTCTCACTCTATCTGCATCTCTCTCACTGACACACACACAGACTGACTCAAACACACACATACTACTCCACAGCCCCACACATTCTCCGATTTTCTCACGCGTCTCCGACGGTGTTATAAACAAATGATCCGAGTAACAGCCTGCTTTGATTGAGCCGGGCCAATCCGAAACAGCTTCAGGGTTCTGTGGTCGCATTCCCTTTCTCTACCCTTTACAACACTGGGTTCTCTCGTTGAAACTTGATCTGGTTCTCTGTCCTGCCGGTGATAATGGTTCCATGGTTCTTTTCAGGACTCAGACAGGGGTTCTACCTCCTGGTTCTAAGACCACCTCTAACCTGCATGCTGATTTCCCCCCCCTCCCAGATTCAGACAATTCCCTCCTGCGTTACCTTAGCGATGACAAGATCCTGGTCATAGAAGAGGAGCCGGAGGTCCCTGGACGGGAGAGTAGGCGGGAGTCCACCCGGCATTCGCGGCGGAAGAGCCGCAATCCCAGCAGCCCCAGCTTCCCCATCAGCCCCTCCATGCTGTCCTCTACACTCCGCCTGGACCAGATCCCCGACGCCATGCCTGTATGCACACGCACACACGCGCACACACACATACACACACACCCGTCTGTAAGCAGGAAACCCATCTCAAGACTGATAACACTAATATCCTATTTTGCGCACGCTCAAAAACACACACACACACACAGTTCCACACCACAAAACACACACAGTAAGAGGGACAGGGTGGGAATGGATGTGAGTGTGACACTGTCATGCCACATTTAATCAGAAGCAGGAAGATTGAGTGAGGGTGTGTGTGTGTGTGTTCTACATGTGTGTGTCAAGTTTATACAAGGTCTAGATTAATGTCCTTACAGGGAGGTGTGAAGCTTCAGGATTAGTTAATAATAGATAGTGTTAGAGCATGTGTACTGTATGTGTGTTTGAAAGAGAAGAGGCAGAGGAGAGTCAAGCTGATCAGTTTCCTTGCCTGGGTGCCAACTTCAGGGACAGAGGGAATGACAGTTCCACACACACACACACACACACCTACACACCCACACACGCACATTAGTATGCAGGGAAGCCATTTCACAACTCACACTAACATCCTCATCTCCTTTCTTGCCTGAGTCTAAACTGGAGTTCATATTGAGCTTTGTCCTCGAAACACACACACACACCTACACACACACACACACACACACACGCACACACATGCTGATATTCTGTACTCGTCGTAAATGACTTCCTCCTCCTTCCTCCATCAGATACAGAGATCAGGGGACACACTGAGAGCAGACACGACCGATAGGTGAGTGTGTGTGTGTGTATCCTGGAGTTTGCTGTCAATTTGAGAATGATACCATTAATATATCATAGCAGTAACAAACAGTGATGATAGCTTCCCCCCTCTTGCCACAACAGGTACTCAAGCTCTGGGAGTGACCGCCTAGGAGGAGCATCCATGAGGAAGGTAAAGACACACACACACACACACACACACAGAGGGACCATCATCACACCTCTAGATATACAATCTCCATAGCAACATCCAGTCCTAGGGTGTGTTAACACCTTGTGGCTAACAGCCACGCTGGAACATGCCTGATGTTAGACTGTGAGATCACAGTGGCCTAGATACAGCCTCCTCTGCTTCTCTGGAGCTGTACTGTTGTTTTCATGGCACACACTGCCCTTCACACATCTCCAGTGAAACTCATATTCCTTTCCTCTCCTTTTTCTATTCTGCTTCTCTTCCTTCCTTCCACCCATCTACTTTTCAGTCTTTCCACTACACCTCCTTAAGAGCAAAACCCAACAAAAAGAGGAGTAAAGGTACGTATCCCACTGCTGTGTGTTGCGAGGTGTCTTTTGTTTCAAATGTGACTGGAGCGTACAGGACCGGAGCCGGGTGTGGTTGACCTGGTTTCTCCATGTGCAGGCTCTCTGACGAGCGCCAGCCGCAGGCGGATCTCCTGTAAGGACCTGGGCCATGGGGACTGTGAGGGCTGGCTGTGGAAGAAGAAGGATGCTAAAGGGTACTTCACCCAGAAGTGGAGGAAATACTGGTTCATCCTCAAAGAGTCCTGTCTCTACTGGTACACCAACCAGAATGTAAGACTGGAGTGTGCACACACACACGCTCCCACAGACACCTAGACACACGCGTGTAGCACACACCGAAGAGCTCCTAGCCAGCTTGTATGCTTTTTCTGCTGGGAACACTAAACACTTACACATACACACACACACGGAAGCACACGCCAATCTTTTTTTGGTTCCTACACACACGAGTATTTACACCCATCTCACTGTCACTCATCTCACTATGTGGCTCTCTCTCTCCTCCTTCACCCTCTACTCTGTACTGCAGGATGAGAAGGCTGAAGGCTTCATCAGTCTGCCAGAGTTCAGGATAGACCGAGCCATCGAGTGCAGACGGAAATTGTGGGTGTCCTTTGCTTGTCACTCATCGTCCTTAAATCATAGGACCCTGGGCACACAGATAAAAACACGCACGCACGCACACACACACACGCACACACACAAGCACACAGACACACATAGACAGACTCACAAACAGTGTGATAATTGTGATTTCTTATCATTCACAGTGCCTTCAAAGCTTGTCATCCCAAAATCAAGAGCTTCTTCTTTGCTACAGACTGTCTTGAGGAAATGAATAGGTGAGTGGTTGTGTGTGTGTCGTGTGTGTGCATGCTGAATGTGGAGTCTGAGATGTTTCAGAGTCACATAGCATTGAGCAGCTCCAGTACCTGTTTGTGTGGAAGTGAGTTGGTGTGGAAGTGACAGCTGTCGTATACTCTCATGAATATCTCAGCTGTCTAAAAAGAAGTTACAGTAACACAGAACACACACTCACTCATACATGCACACACATGCACATTCCTGACCACCATCAAATCCACAGTATGAATAAAACATGTTTGTTTCCCTGTCTCTGCAGAGTGTTTGTGTGTGTGTGTGTGTGTATACTGCATGTGTGTGTGAGGGAGGGGGGGGGTCAGGAGGTTGTCTATTATCAGCTGGAATGCAAGCCTGTCTTTCATAATTAGCACTGACTATCTACACCTCTCATCGCTGACATGGGAATTGAATTGGAATTGAAAAAATTTGTTTTTTTTCAATATCCATGCTGAGACAAGATGTGTGTAAGCTGTGTGTGTGGTGTGTGTCCGTATGAGAGAAAGTGTGTGTGCACAGTGTTTAACGTGACACAGAGAGCTCAAGTTTCAATTAAATATATAGTAGTTCCCAGACCGGGATGTGGGTTGTAAGGTACGTCAGTGAGGGACGTGAATGCGTGAGCGGGCTTCCTGCGTGACGCACTTCCTGGTGTGATGATGCGTTTCCTGCTGGCCTGGCTCCCTGGCTCTATTCTTAGTTCATAACCTCCTTCTGCACTGTCCTTAGAGAGGACACCGACACTGTGCAGGACAGAGGGGAAGAGAGCAATCTGTGCGCTCTCTCTCTGCCTCTTCATTTTCTCATCCCCTCTTTCTTCTCTGTCCCTCTCTTTCATCATCGGGGCTAAAAACAGGCTTGGGTCAACTTTTGGAAAAGATGATTGAATGGATTTGGGGATTCAGCTCTGCACTCGACACAGCTTCTTAAGCATGCTGTACTCCCATACCTCTCTGCTCCTCTCCTCTCTGCCCCCCCACCTTCCACTCCTCTTTTCTTCCCTCTCCACCCTTTAGTCTATTCATCTTTTCATCCATTCTCATAGGTGGATGAACCGACTGGGCCTGGCTGCCATTGGCTACACCCCCGATGACAAGGTGCCCCGCCCTGATGAAGGTGAATAGGATGTGTTTGGACTTGATTGGCCAGCCACATTGATCTCTCTCACTGTTCCCTAAGACAGCGCTCCGTGTGTGTGTGTTCTTAACATCCAATCAGATTACTGGAGTGAGAGTGACCAGGAGGACGCTGATGGCTCCATGACACTCAAACAGGAGGGGCCGTCTTCTCTGTGTGACACCTACCACCGCACCCCCTCAGTAAGGTTTTACACACACACACACACACACGTCTACACGAGCAAACACACGAAAACACAGTAGCACACACACATACGCACAACCAAACACAGGCGTCTAACACACACACACTCCATTATTTTTGAAGCGTTTCGTTCCAATAGAATATTTGATTCTAAAAGCCCCAGCAGTTTCAGTAGAGCAGCGTACCGTGCTCTCAGCTTCAATAAAACATTAGAGCGTGTGACTGCCAGGCCAGCCCTGCCCACCGATCCCACAACCCTTAATGCCACTTGCCTGTGTTGACACTGGCAGACACTAGATGGTGCTAAAGGACCATGTCTTCTAACTACATCCTGTAGAAAAGCATCCTTCCATGAGGTCATCTTTGACTTAGCCTGACTGGACTGGAGAAAGCAAGTGGCATTGTGCACAGCCGCTACCTATCTAAGCATGTGAGATCAGTGAGATTGAGGATGAAGGAGCAGTGCCGTGTTGTAAAGATTCCAACCTGGGTCCCGTGTGTTCAGATGTGCAGTCAGCGGTCACGCCTCGCTGGTCATTGGAACTCATCAACCATTTCACTGCTCTCTCACTCTCATCCTGGTGCTCCTTCTCTCCTGTCGTCCTCCTCTCCCTCCTCTCCCTCCTCTCCCATACCTGCTCTCTGTCTTCTCTTCCAATCCCTCCCTCCCTCCCTCAATCTCACTTTCCCACCTTGCTTTGACCCCCCCTATCTCCGCCACCTCTCCTCCCCTCTCCTCTGCCCAGACCCACCTCCTCCATAGCTATGACCAGCTGCCTCGGTCAGTCAGCATGAGCCTCCTGCGCTCCTCCCCCTCCCCCCTGCCCCTGTCGATGAGCGCCTCCACCTCCCCCATCCCCCCGCAGATGATGTCGTCCACCTCCCCCGTCCCCCCGCCGATGGTATCCTCCACCTCCCCCATCCCCGCACAGATGGTCTCTTCCACCTCCCCTCTCCCCACTCAGGTCAACTCCTCCAGCCCCTTCCCGGAGCCCAAGCACGGGCGCCACTTCTCCAGCGAGTCCACTCACTCCCACTCCTCGGCGGAGGAGCAGAGGGGTGAGGGCGGCATGGGGACGGGCAGCACCAGCACCCACTCGTCGGGCTGCCGCTCCACCCACCGAGAGCGCCGCTCCTGGCAGGACCTGATCGAGACGCCTCTGACCAGCTCCGGGCTCCACTTCCTCCAGACGGCGCCCTTGGAGGGGGACGGGGGCTACGGCGGGCGGGAGATGGGCATGGCTGACGGGCTGATGGGGGGGTACGGGGGGCTGGGGAGGCAGGGCATGTCCCCGGAGAGGCGTCGGCAGGCCACCCTGCCCGTCCGCAGGCACCACGCGGAGCGGGAGCGGGAGCGGGAGGGGCCCTTCCCTCTGGAGCGGGGACCGCACACGCACTCACACTCACACCGGCGGTCCCACAAGCAGCGCAGCCAGAGCCTTCCCAGGAACAGGGACCCCCGGTCAGGCAAGCTGCTGCAGACGCCTGCCCGCATGGAGGAGAGGAGCGAAGACGAGGAGGGGGAGGCCCAGGAGGCCCAGGAGGCCCAGGTCAACGATGCCAGCCAGGAGGGTGAGACACACACATAGATTGATATCAATTCTGTGGTTTGGATTTGAGGAAAATCGTAGAGCATCTGTTTTTTCCTGGAAAGACTTTAATCATTGAATGAATGTCATGTAAACAACGTTTAAATGTCATGTGCACACCGATAATTAAAACTTAATTGAAAGTGCTATCTCCTTCAATTCGGACTCTTATTTCCGTTTGCTCAGTTCAAGTCTTTCAGTCACACGGAGCACTTCCCGTCTGTCCTTCTCCCGCAGTCCTCGAACCGAGAGAGGGGCGGAGCGAGGGGCGGGAGAGGCGGGTCTCGGAGGGACGGGAACGGCGTTTGTCGGAGGGGCGGGAGGGGGCGCCGGTGGCGGAGGGTCTGGACGGCCTGGAGCAGCTGTACCGGGCCCTGGAGCAGGCCAACGTGTCGGCCCTCGGGAACCCCCGGCCCTGCAGCCGCCAGGAGCTCCGACGCTGCTTCACCCAGCGCTGCAGGGACCCCCTCCTGAACGACAGGCTGCACAGGGTCCGAGCCCTCCGCAGCACCCTGAAGGTACACCCACGTCCGCACACACGTGCACACGCGCGTAAATATCAAACACACCGCATCAATATAGGGACCATGGAATAAAGTGCAAAGAACCCTGTATATAGAACCAGATGTGTTATGAATCCACAGTTTCATTGGTGCTCAAGTTGAGGGGGCGGAGCTGAGGTGGTCCCAGCAGCTCCGACAGGGGTCAATCCCTTCTCTTCTGTCCCTCAGGCCAAGGAGTCTGAGCTGGCGGTGATCTGCGCCCTGCTGGAGGACCCCACCCTGTGCTCCCAGAGCTTCAGGGAGTGGAAGCAGTGGAACAGTGAGCTCTACTCTGACATGTGCCAGCTCAGCCCCGGCACCAACGGCCAGGACGATCTCTCTCCGCTCGCGGCCCCGCTCATGACACACACGCACTCCTTCATCGAGACGCATGTCTGAGGAGGGCGCAGGAAGAGAGTGAGAGGGACGCATGCACACACATAGACACACGCACGCGGGCGCACACAGATGCGTACACACCTCTTATCCCATGCCTGCCACACACAGTACACACACACACATTTACTTTACACACACTCACAGCAACCAAACAACCAGGCACTGTACGTTGTGTAAATAGTCCAATTGGCAAGTCAGGACACTGTGTGAAGTTTTGATAATCCTGAGGACCCAGCAGGGTGCCTACTGCATGCCTGAACAGAAAGCTGTATTCTTCCTTTGTCTATTCAACACAAACTGAACATGCTTGATTAGCAAAAAGGGGAAAAATTGACTTTTTGTCACAACAGTTTCCTTTGTATTCTCCTGGTTTTGCAATGTGAGTATTTTTTTCTTTTTTGAGCAGGGGTGTAAAACATGTAGCAGCAATACCGACCAGAAACCCCATGCGCCAAAACACTGTATCTTTCTACTGACCACAGCCGCAACCCCCCTCCTCCTCTATCTCTTTGTTTGGCACCTCATACAGCACATCTAATCTCTCTTTCAACTCCAGAGAGGCCTTGTCCTTCCGTCCTGACAGAGGAGGATGGTGGGGTCTGTCAGTGAACTGTTCAGGACTGCCTGACTGTGACACGTGGCGTGTATGGCCCCCCTTAGCTTCAACAGGGGCTCGCCTGCAAGTCCAGTAGCCACGGAGGAAAACTGTGAACTCTTCCTGTGAATGCAAAACCTCTGGGTGTGAAGGATCCACCTGGCTGAGGTTGTCATCTGTTTTTCTATTCGACAAAGGAGACGTGACCAGTGGGGAGATGGGACAACTCGGCAGTCAGTGGTCACCTGACTGTTCTTGATTGACACAAGACTATCTGAGATGATCTGATTTCGTCCACGTCTCTTAACCTCTTTCTCTTCCTTTCTCTTTTCTCTATCCCTTTCTCTTTTAGGGTTGGTTTCCAATGCTTCTCTTGGTTTCTTTCTTCCACTCTATACTTTATACTGTGTAGTTGGCCCATGGCGGCTTGTGTATATTTGTATACTTGTGTGTATCATGGTGTGTGTGTGTCTGTTCCATTGCCACTGTGAACCACTTCTCGGGGTAGCGAGAGGAAGGCAGGAGGGTGTGTAAACGCGTGAGTGTGCAAACTTTTTTTCTCCTTCTTCAGTGAATGCAAAGAGCTAGAGAGTATTTCAAAGAAATCACCACAAAGAATGCACTTTCTATATCTCTATATCTCATTGGCTGCATCACAGGGTCACACGTCTCAATGGCCTGCCATTAATGTTCAGAATATCAGGTAAAGCATTTGCCGTTTCGTTTTTCTAAAGATTTGTGTACAGTCAACAAATATATTTAACATAGAAGATATAAAGCTATTTACGTTTTGTGTCATAGGTATGATGTTCAAAATAGCCCTATGTATTCTATGCCAAGGTTTTGCAATATCCCCCCATTCACATAGATGCAGGGTTTTTCTAGTGAGGAGTTACAGTCAGCAAATGGTAAACATCATTAGGAGTAATGGTTATTCTGGTTGACACCACGTTAAAGTTCAGAATATTCTCCTGACTGAGTTTTGCATGAGAAAAGGCCCCAGACTAATTTGAAATGACAGGGTCATGTTGTGGATCAATTGTGTTGTTTTTTCTTAACTCTCATGGTCGCAAGATATTAGATTTGTAGCGCATGAAAAATGCAAAAGTACTGTTAAAGGGGTCTTTATATGTTCACTTATTTAAGTATTCATGTTTTTTTCTAAGTCATTATAATATGATTCAGTGACAGACTATAAAGAGAACATCTGCAGTTTGTACTGATCACACTATCGATATTGATACAGTTTTCTTAGTCATATCATTATTTCTGTAGGTTTTATCTGGTCACGCCTTTGGTACAGTAGGCTACAATCTTTTGTTTCAGAGTTGGCCAAAGAGGCCACTAATTTACCAGTGTCCCCTGGTGTCCCAAACCCTGAACAGAAATACACTACGACCAGCACATCCTGTATCTGACAGAGACCATATGCATTTTACTCTGTATCTCATGTCTTATCATTTATCATCTCAAGTAGCTCTAACGTTTATCTCACATAACTGTTTAACATAGACCCACAAAGAAACATTGTCAAAATGTTATGTTTCTTTTTTTTTTCAAAGGAAAGTTTACCACAAAAAAACTATAAAATGATGCAACTACTTTCTCTGTGCCTCCCCAGCCCTTTCTGCAACATACAGACTGGTCAGGGTGGTATCCATTTCCTACACACATTCTACTAAAGAGGGGACTAACCACTTTGCTTTAGTCTCTAAACTTCTGTTCATCTCTGATATTGTTATCATTATTTCACAACTGCCTGCTCTTTGAAGCAGGTCATTTACTGTAGATCTAGAGGTGTTATGTTATGATTTGTAGGCACAGACTGTGTTAATTCCTCCCAGCTCTCAGTGTGAGTAGACCCGCCGCAACAGCCCAAGCCAATGGGAGATTCCACTGTGTGTTCTTTCAGGGGTGTCCACCTCACGGCACATTGCACAGGTGTATAAGATGTAAGTTGCACTGCGACATTGAAAAAAGGAACATATTGCTCTTTTTCAAGGATATTAGCTAACTGTTATTCTGTAAATTAACTGACTAAAGATGCTATTAAAGCAAAAGAAAGAAAATTACATTTATTCTTCCTAAAGTAGCCTTTTTTGGTTTCATATATATTAATATATATTACAAAACATACAGATTGTAAACCTAAGTTGTAAAACTTTGAATTCAATAAACTGAATCCTCTGCACTATGAATTACCCCTACCCTTATTCGTCATATGTTGCTTCTTGAAGAATCATTCGTTCACCGCATGCTTAGTACTCCAGCCAGTAGGAGGCGGTACACATCTGTGAATGCAGCAGCGTATCACTGTTGATTAGTGATGGGAAGTTCGGTTCTTTTTGCTGATTCGGTTCTTTGAATCTCGTTCAGTAAAATGAACGAATCTTTTTTCGAGTCATTTGTTCATTTCAGGGGGGGGGGGGGGGGGGGGGGGGGGTTGGGGGCTATACGTCCACTGCAAAGGACGTATAGCCCCTATACGTCCACTGTAGGTTAGTACATGACATGTGCACCAGCAAATACTATTTCAAAATAAATTCCTGCATTAAAATAATGTATCATGAGGTTGTATGATTTGGTCATGTATTATCACACTAGCATTTAATTATCACGTCAAACAATTACACTGCACTAAACTGTAAGTGTAAATGTAAAGTGAAAATAACAAAACCAGTCAGTATGATGACTTGAGCGAATATCATTCATTCACGTCTTACTAAAACAGCGGCCACGCGAAAGGGAATAAGGAAACTGTTTCCTCTACTAAAAAATACAATGCGGGTCACGTGAAAAAAGGATCCAAAGACTCGTAGAAAGACCGAGTCGGGGAAGGAACTAATCATTCGTTTCCTCTAGCTACAGAGCCTATGCAGGTCACGTGAAAAATGATCCAAAGACTCGTAGAAAGACCGAGTCGGGAAAGGAACGAATCGTTCGTTTCCTCTAGCTACAGAGCCTATGCCGGTCACGTGAAAAATGATCCAAAGACTCGTAGAAAGACCGAGTCGGGAAAGGAACGAATCGTTCGTTTCCTCTAGCTACAGAGCCTATGCAGGTCACGTGAAAAATGATCCAAAGACTCGTAGAAAGACCGAGTCGGGAAATGAACGAATCACTCGTTGAGAGGACTCGTTACTCCCGAGTCCTTATAAGGATTCGTTCAAAATGAACGAATCGTTCACGAACGACACATCACTACTGTTGATTAAGAAGAAAGCTGTCATGGCGGCCAAGGTGATTGTTTTCAACAAGTGTTCAAATGTTTTGTACAGTTCTACATTTTGGTATTTTATTAATACGTTTTATACAGTTGCAGTACAATTACACACATATGCATTTCCAACTCCTCTGAGCTATGGAAACTCATAACCAAATACAACTGTCTTCTCGTGAAACTTAGCTTGCATTGCTAGTTAGCACTAGCAGCTGACGCTCACAACAGTTAACAAGCAGCATTGCAGTATGCATTGTATACGATCGTTAGGTTATGTTTATCGTTTGCTTGCATTAGACTACAACTGCTTGCACGCTGTCATTGCTATGTCAAATAAAATATTACAATACAATACAATTACAATTAAAATATTACAATATCTGTCATTTAAAAACATAAGAAAAATGGGCGGCTGCTAGCCTTGTAGCCAGCTTGCAATTATTAGGCAGACGCTATCATTAGCTACAGTACTGTCCTTGGCTTGCACCACCTGTGGACCTTTCTAGTTTGATATTGTAGTGTTAACATGCAACTTATTTTACGGCTGCTTTAATCCTTAGTTAAATTAGCAGCGAATTATGCTATTGTCATTATCCAGTCACTTTACTGAAGTTCCAGTTCCCCTCGACTTGCCCAAGTGGAATAGTATGTTATAGAGGTCTCTACATCGTCACTGGTTATTTCATTAACATACAGGAAATTAAGTGCACATCTACTAAAAACACAACCTAAACAAGGTTAAGTAGTATTCAGCTTCTGTGTGTCTGTTCAGGTTGTGATGGTTGCCGTGCCAACCGTCCTGGGCATAGCATCTTTCCGGGTGTGCTCTATGGAGGCTGAATTGGATGGCATCTTCTCACCACAACAGGTACGGTTTCAGACTGAAACCCTGTCAATGTAGGGTTAACTACAGTAGGTCAAGGTACCAACTTCTTTAAAAGAATAAGTAACAGACCAGACACTCAAACTGACTGATATTGCAATTCAAATGAGGAAAGTGACCCATGCCAGAGTTAATCTCATGTTTATGCCAGTAGATACAGTACCAACATAACTGTAAGCACATGGAATGTCTTTAAACGTTTAAACAAAGTGGGATATCTCCCATGCTTTTAACACCTCTCCAGATATGACATCACATTGGGGTGTCTACCTTGAAGCCTGTGTTTTGCTGCCCTGTCCTATCACAGCCTAACCTGTGTTCCCGTCTCTGTGTTAGCTGTCCATCTACACCCCTCTGCCCCGAAACTATCAGCTCCAGTTTGTCGCTGAGCAGCCAGGGGCGCTGCAGAACAGCGTGACCTCTCTCAGAGCCACATTACAGCCCTACATCCAAGCTGCACAGGTAATACTTCATACTTTTAGATTACCATTCACTCTAGAAAACCCCTATATACTCATCGACACAGATGTAATTTGGTAAACCAGGTGCTCATTTGAGAAGTCACTTGTCTGTTAACTGAAAAACAATCTCAACCGGTATTCATGGTTATTTGTTCCATAACCTTCTCAGTCATATTCTTATGAGTCAATGTTACCATGGTCTGTAGGCAACACATTCTGCACAGCAGCAACTGTAGCCTAGTCTTTCAGTCAGTCAGTTAGTTAACCTTAAGCCGTCTGACAGGATGTAGGGCTAGGTGTAAAACTGATTTGCGGAGCATGGAAAGCTGGTACTGTGCATAGGGCATCTAGGGGAACGGTTACTGAAGTAGCACACATCAAGCAAGGTCATGAACTCCTGGAACAAATATGCTGTATGGGCAACATATAAAAATCAATTTAGCGTGGCTTTCTGCATCCATTCTACGGTATTTCCGATTCATGAGTTGTCTCTGCTAAATGAATAGATCCTACTGTACATCATCAACTGTTTACAGGGTGCTTGTGTCTCCGTGCAAGTTGGAAGTGTGCACCTGTACCATGCGAGTCAAGGTTAGCCCAAACATGTTAACTTATTGTTTTATTCTCAGTTGTGGTTAGTTGTGCCCAGTTGTCAGTGTTTGCATCATTGTGTGTGTGTGTGTGTGTACAGATGTGTACCACTATCTGAAAGACCCTCCCCCAGGCTTCCTTCCTAGACTGGGCTCCATCTACATGGCTGGACTGGTGGGCATGCTGGTCACCAGGCAGGGTAACACACAATCCTATAATCACTCCACACTCCCACACTGTCCATGCCCATGCCTCATTAAAGAAAGAGCCTTTATATATATATATATATATATATATGTGTGGGTGTGTGTGTGCGTACATTTGTTTTTGCATGCAATAGACTCTCGTCTAAGGAAACTAGCAGTCCCCCTGGTCTTTATGAGTGCTGGAGCATCAGTGTGCTACCCTGCCCAATCTGTGGCTCTGCTCAAGGTGAGAGCACCAATCACCACTTCCCAGGTTTTAGGGCCACACCCACTCCAAACTGACATCACAGAACTCCACCACGTGTTTCCTAGGTGATGGGCAAGCAGCTGTATGCAGCCGGTCAGTGGAGCACAACCACAGTCTCCTCGCTCCTGACCACTGTCAGCCCCAAAGAACCCAGCTCCAAAACCCAGGTACAGAGTCACACCAGACACTGGAGCGTTTCCACATGCTTGCTAATCTCACTAAAGCTACGGTTCTTGTCTGTTTATCTATTCCTGTTTGTTTCTGACAGACTGACAATGTGCCAAAGCCAGAGGCCCCTGTAGAGGAGGAGGGGCCTCCTGTCCCTGGCCCCTCCCCGGACTCCGCCCATTCCCCAGTCAGCCCCACCTCGGCCACGCCCCCCTCTGATGTTGAGCTGGTGGCAGCGTTTGTGCTGGCGGCCACACCCACCACTGGAACTGGGAAGCCCCCAGCTCCAGGGCACACACACACGCCCGTCCTGACACAGGCTGACACACACACAGGTACCGCTGAACACACCATCACCCTCTATGCAATAACAAACTCTGTTACATATACAGCTGTCACACCTATTTGCGTGATCAGACGATCTGTCTGACCACATAGTAGCTAAACCATGTTCTAAATGATTTTCGCTGTTTGACTGACCTATCTTTGGCTCTGTCTTTCTGTGTCTGTTTGTGTTTTTTGTCTTTATGTATCTCTCTGTGTTTCTTTAGATTTCTCTGGTGGTTCTTTAACTCTTTTGCTCTTTTCCAGAACATCCAGAGGTCAGCCCTGAACAGTCCCTGATGGACTTTGGCCAGTCTGACCCTGAGGATGCAGACCTGTACAGCACACGTAGCTGAGAGGACAGGACAGGAGAGGAGAGGAGAGGAGAGAAGGAGAGAGGAGAGGAGACATGAGGAGAGGAGAGAAGGAGAGAGGAGAGGAGACATGAGGAGAGGAGAGAAGGAGAGAGGAGAGGAGACATGAGGAGAGGAGAGGAAAGTGATCAATGCCCTTACAGTGGCACAATCAGGTTCAATCAAGTCTCACAGTAATCTGTATGTCCTAATATATGTTTATCCTGCCAAGAGACAGCATAATCCAATAACTGCAGCAATGCTTTCTCTCAGTGTTATCAGTGTGTTATCAGTCTGTTATCAGTGTGTTATCAGTGTGTTATCAGTGAGTTTGGTGCACTATGCGAGTGTGTAGGCGGCTACAGACTGCCACAGTGAACACACACATGACTATTTACTACTGCGTACGGCTGTACCGCACAGGACGTGGTGACATCATGTCCTGTCTACTTTTGACTTCAAGGCTTAGGGGTTTTTGTGGGTGGGCAGCTTAAGAATGATACAAGTATGTTTTATATCATACTGATATGCAAATTCTAAATTATATGTATCTGTGATTGCATACACATTTTTGCACTTGTAGAGATAAATATTTCCTATGTATCTTGAATAAATCTATATTTCTAAAGAAAATGCACTTCTGTTTTGATGAACAAACACACACACACACACACACACACACACACACACACACACACACTGTTGGATCATTGCATATTGAGTTTCAATCACTGATTAGTTCAATACTTATTGCATTTAAAATGAACTAAAAAGCCACACATTCAGTCATTATTCAGTTTTTCTGGAAGAAAAGGTTCAGACCACAGACCCACATGCCTTTACTTAAACCTGCCTCAGCTCTGATGCACTCACAAAGTAACAGTATCTGTCCTTATCTTTACTGCTTTGTCATGGTGTTACCGGTGGTCCAGAGGATGTCTGTACCTCATTAACCCAGAGTCGGGCATCTGGCCAGCATGATGGGAGAGGGAGAAACAGTGTGCGTGTGTCACTGTGACCAGCTCTTGCTCTCCCTTTCTCGCTCTGCGTTCAAAGCATCTCTGTGCGTGACAGGAGGACCAACAAAACAAACTGTCTGCCAAGACCAGATCAGACTGAACTTCCTTCCCGTGCGTCTCAGTCTCTTTTTCCTGTCTGTGATTGGTGGAGCCTTTGTCGCTATGTGGAGTTGAGGGACCTCAAGGGCTGCCCCCTCTGACCAGTCTGTTTTTAGACACGTCTAACTTCAGCGTTCCTGGAAACAGTCTGTCTCAGACCATAAGATGTTCCTCAAGTCTTTATCTGACTTCTCACAATGCTAATGAACTCATGCGGTACCGGTTTAGTCATCCTTCAGGGTCTGTAAGGACTGAGGGAGGCTGGGAAATGTGGTTCCTCACTAGAGGTAGCCTCCAGCCATCAGCTTGCCTAGCCCGGGGACAAAGTTCTGGTGTTCCTCTCTTCTTCTGAGTGTCTCAGTTTGACTCATTTGCGTAACCTCTAGTAACCATGCTGAGACCGAGGGAGGAAGCTGGGACATAAAACCCCGAACCCTGACCCTTTAACCTGGGTTTCCTCTGAGAGGGTGGTGTGTAGTGGGGTGACGATGGTCTGCTCGTTATCTGCTAATAGTTCAAACGGTGGGAGAGCCCTACCATGAAACAAACTCAGAATGCTTATCATCATGACCCTAAACACAAGGCTTAAGAAGCATGCTACTGTATGTTTGTGTGTGTGCTTGCGTGCACATGCTGCCCATGGAGTCTGGTTTTCCCAGGCTTTTAGATTAGGTCAACTGATTAGCACTGGTGACTGTGCTGTGAGCGACTGGAAGACACACACACACACACACACACACACACCAAAGTGAAGTGTCCCTCTACAGAGAAGCAAGGCCATATTCTGCATTTCTCTCGAATGTTTGTCTAGGTGTTTATGGAATTACTTTCTAAGGCAGTGTAACCTAATATTCTTGACCTACTCTTTTACTCATGGCCAAATTCATTATTTGATGGATTTCATTGGCTGTGTCCACAGCCTGAACTTGTCTGGACAGATGCCCAGAGACTCTCACCCAGTCAGTGTCGGGCTGTGTCTGGACAGAGATATTCAGCCACTGGGTGATACTTGTTCGAGGATAAATTCCCACGTGTGACAGCCAGGCCCAGCTACTCTGAAGGGTGTTGATATGGATGGGTGTTAAGTTGTCATGACACGGTACTGTATGTGATACCTCCCGATTTGTATCGAGTGTGTTGTACGTGCGTGTGAGCGAGAAAGGCCTTGAGAAAAATGTAGTGTTCCTCTGACTGTTTTTGGAGCTAAGGGAAAGTTTTGAGGAGAAAGAAGAGACTCACTAGTGAGGCGTGGTTTTGTGTCTCCTGCCTTCCTGTTGTTGCTGGCCTCTGTGGCCTCACATCGTAAATGTCTGCTCCAGGTCATTGGCTGTGAGAAGTGTGCTTCTGGTCAGGGTGTGTGACCTGTGTGTGGATGGGTTGGTGCCTGTGCACATGCATGCCTGACCAGTCATGCATACCTATTCAAATTTCAAATCCTTAAGCCTTAACCTCCCTTTGTCTGTAAACCAACAATATCCCCTCAATCTCGGCCCCAATCTCCTCATCCCTTCACCTCCCCCCCCCCCTCTGCTACTCAGCAACACTGGCTCTCTACAGTCAGCCACTTAGAAGAAATGCTCATGAGGAATGTGTTAAAAGAAAAACTACAAATAACTGTCTCTGTCGCCAGAGAGACGCAGCCCATCCCAAAACGCTTCAGATGTGGGAACCACAGCGAACAAAACAGGAAACTGTGTTTCTAAACTGCAGCAACTGCATGTTGGTGTGAGACATAGCCGCCTCAGCCATGTGAACGGCCTCGGTCGTCGTCGGTAACATCTCAGTCGTACCCAGATCTCGGCCAATCCTCTCGCTCTCTTCAGTAACCTTGCAGGGGAGAATCCCAAATGATAGCTTGGCCTTGTATTTGCTGATTTCTCAAGGACTGAGAAAGTACACACAGACAAATGATGGCACGGTACACACATACACACTCCACAAACACACATACACACCACGCAAACACAAACACACATGCATACACACTATGCCAACACACAAAAACACCCACAAACCCCCCTACTCCATCCATATTGATCAAAGGAACCATGATGTAACCTGACTCACAGTGGTAAACACAACCCTCATTACATTTCACTGAAGGTTTTTAATGAAAAACCACTGGAGGGAATCTCCTCTCTTTCTCCCTCTTCCTTTTTTTCCTCCTCCCACTACTGTCAGTTCCATCTCTCTGTCGCCATCTTCTCCTCCACTTCTTCTCTTTTCCTTTCTCCCCCTCCATCTTTATATTCCTGTGGCACTTTCTCTGTCTCTCCCTCTGTCAGTTTTTCCCCTCTTTCTCTCCCTTTCCACTCCTCTGCTCCTGTACTTTGCCAGTGTAAATATTTCCCATGACTTCTCTGACCGCTGACAGGCTGTATATGACACATTCATAACAAACTCAGAGGTGGCTCCAATTAACACAGTCTCTACTCCTCTAGTAAGGGGACCATTAAGGGGGCTTTAACTCACAGGGTCATACCGTGCCCAGACCTGGCTGGAAGGAGGAAGCAACCAATGGAATGGTACCGGAATAAGTCACTCCACCCTCCTGAGATTCCAGGCGGACTTGTTCGCTGAGGGCGGGGCATCTGAGAGGTGCTCCGGTCCCCAGACATTGATTTGAATCTGAAGGTTAGATCCCCCTCAATTTGGGAAAACTAACACATCTTGATCTAATTTCTCTCTTCCTTTCTCTTTCATTCTTGTGGAATGTTGAGGTACAGATGGTGGGGGCTTTAACCCGTTGTTAAAAAAGACAGAGGAAAAGAGAGGGAGAGAGAATGAGACAGTGTGTGTGTGAGAGAGAGAGAGAGAGAGAGAGAGAGAGAGAGAGAGAGAGAGAGAGAGAGAGAGAGAGAGAGAGAGAGAGAGAGAGAGAGAGAGAGAGAGAGAGAGAAAAAGTGAGAGCCGTTGTCCATCCCATGTCATTCTGCTGCTCAGCCCACCCCATCAGCTCAGTCCAGGGCCTATAAGACCCCCCAGTCCAGCCTCAGCCCTCCACAGTGTCTCTCAGCCTCCATACAGACACCCAGAGACAGCCTGGAAGAAGGGAGCTCAGCCAGAACCTGTTCAGCCAGGACAGCAGCACCACTCCTGGGAAGAGCGGAACAGACTTTAGCTGACATCCCCTGGGGATAGGGTCTCGAAGCGCAACACTGAAGGTAAACTGGGATTTTTGGACACAGGCTAATTCTGAAGTATACAGTATAGTGTTGTTCATTGACATATGAGTTTTGAAGATTAGTTGAAATGTACTTTGCTACAGCAGGAAATATGATTTTAAATGGGTTGAAAATACTTATCCGTGCTCGATTAATCTTAATTATATCATGATAAATGTTTTAATGTTATTAGTTTTTTATGTTTTGCCTTTCTTGAACATATAGATAGCTTTGGTAAGCTTTTAGTTTAGATATTCTTTATGGTAATTATTTTGATGATAGAATGTCCTAAAACAATTGAGAGTTTTCTGGGTGAATAGAGGATGTGATTCCAAAGCATACCAGAACGACGCACACAACAGGAGACAAGGATGGGGAGAACGGTTGTCTTACTGTATATAAGGCTCTTATGAATGTCACTGGTTGTTTTAATGCAGCTGGGAAACTCTTGGAGAAGCAACCACCCAAACTATAACCATGGAGAACAACTTCTCTCTCCTGAATGCCACCCACTCCTTCTACACGCCCACAACTGACCTCCCCTACTCTCCAACGTCATCGCCCCCCTGCCCAACCTGGCCCTCCCTGCCCCAGAACATCCTCATCCCCTCCCTCTACGGCATCATCTGTGCCCTGGGCATCGTGGGCAACACTCTGGCCGTGTGTTTGCTGGCTCAGACCGGAGGAGGCAGGAGGACGATGGCCAACACCTTCATGTTGAACCTATGTGTGTCCGACCTCCTCTTCCTCCTCTCCCTTCCTCTGTGGGCGGTGTACTACTCCCTGGGCTACCATTGGCCATTTGGCTGGCTGGCGTGCAAGCTCTGTGGTGGCCTTCTGTCCCTCAACCTGTACGCCTCCATCTTCTTCATCACGTGCATGAGCGTGGATCGCTACCTGGCCATCGTGCGTCCACTCCACGCCCAGGGCACCCGGGACCCGCGCCGCGCCCAGCTGGCGTGCGTGCTGGTGTGGGTGCTGGCGTTCGCCAGCTCCGCCCCCACCCTGGTGCTGAGGGACACCCGCCACGTGGAGGAGTTGGGGGTGGAGGCGTGCGTGATCCTGTACCCCCATCACGGCTGGTTTCTCAGCCTGGCCTGGATGAAGATGCTGCTGGGCTTCCTGTTGCCAATGGCGATCATCACTTCCTGCTACTGCGCCATCGCTAGGCACCTGATGCTGGGGGGCCCCGGCCTGGTTGCCAAACATCGGGCAGACAGTAAAGCACAACAGTCCACAGACAGCCTGACTAAAGCAGAGTCCTCACCACGACTGCCTGTCACAAGCCTTGGCCAGGAGCCCCCAGTGAGCTCCGACCGCAGGCCCTCCGTCCCATGCTCCGTCAGGCCCCTGGAAGGCCGGGGGCTGGAGCGGGTCCTGTGGACGGTGGCGGCCGTGGTCCTGGCCTTCTTCCTGTGCTGGTTCCCCTTCCACCTGCTGACCCTGCTGGACGTGCTGCAGAGCCTGGGCGTGGTGGAGGAGTGCTGGGCTCACTGGGCCCTCGCCACCCTGCTGCCCCTGAGCCTCAGCCTAGGCTTCTCCAACTCAGCCATCAACCCCGTCCTCTACTGCTTCCTGGGGAACCACTTCCGGGGCCGCCTGGGGGGGATGTGGGAGGTCTTTTGTGCGTGTGTGACGGCCCAGGGGGAGGCCCGCATGGAGAACAGGGGCTCCTTCAGCACCAGACTCAGCTCCTTCTCCAGGAAGCAGAGTGAGACCTCCGGCCCCACATAGAGACCCCACCCTCCTTGACAGACTGTCCACATGAAAGCATAATCTATCTAGCTTTGCCTCTTAAACTCTGCCCCCTACAGGACCACCGAATGAACATCTCTCTATGGCACTGAGCTGTGAGCACACACACACACACACACACACACACACACACACACGCACACACACACACACACACACACACACACACACACACACACACACACAGGCACACAGACAGACACAAAAACACTTTCTTTGTACCCAGCAAAGAACCCAGCTATGAGGTTGGGCTGATTGTAATGATTGACTGTGTCACATTCCTGGAACACTGAAGACAGGCAAGAAACTGAGATGGAATCTATAATCAAAGTGTTGTCTCAAGAGATTCACCATGTATTTATAAGTATGATGTATTATTTGGTATAGCTTCTTGACACACATTGTTACCTGTTCTTCTGAATTTTTATTTGAAATAAAATGTGTGTATACAGTTTATGTTTTCTATGTTGTTGAGACCACCATAGATTGCAGTTACTTTGGCCCAGGAAAGTTGAGATCAGGGAGATGTGACATCGTTTGTACATACGGTGGAGTTATTGGACAATAATTGAACGCATGACATGGGTTGCAGAAGAGATTCATTGGCTTTGCACTGTAGGACATGGAGTACAAGCACCAAGGCATGCCCCAACCTCATACCGGCTGTCTCAATTGATGCCACCAGATGGGGCTAAAGCACAGCAGCAGTTCATCAACACCACTACCACTATTCAGAAGGTCAGACTTCAGCACATGTGCCTGGTCCCATCCCCACTGCTAAATGATGAGTCAAGCTTGTCAAATCAACACATTTTCCAGAACTTAACAGGAGTTTATGTCTGATTATCCATGACCACAAACATTGTTTAATAAGTGGTAGTCATAGCGGCAAGTATTGCTGACCAGACAGGTTGGGTGTAAGACTGGTTTGACAATACCATGTGTGAGCTGTCTGCAAGGTCCATATGATAGAGGCCAGAAGCAAAGTAATCACCTCATACAGTTGATGTCTCTCTTTTACTACCTAACATTGTGATCACTTGGAAGTTACTGTGTACTGAGTCTAGACCTACATGGAGGGTTTGGGGTTTACTGTTATGCTGTTTTGTGCTTCAGTATTTAACAGTGGGAAAGTTCAAACATTACTCAAATGTGGGGCATATCTATCAAAATGAGGTAAAATTCAGTTTCTGGGGGAAAATTGGATGTGGGCGATCCCAAAAAGTTAACAGTACCAATCATTGACCATGCCCAATTGCCCATTGCCGAGGGGAGTCAGGTGGCTGAGCGGTCAGGGAATCGGGCTAGTAAGGTTGCCAGTTCGAAATGACGTTGTGTCCTTAGGCAAGGCACTTCACCCTACTTGCCTCGGGGAGAATGTCCCTGTCATCACTGTAAGTCGCTCTGGATAAGAGCGTCTGCTAAATGACTAAATGGAAATGGAAAAATGAAGACCTGCATCACAACCTGTTTTAACGACAACATGACATTCTCATCGTACATTGTGACAGCAGAGGAACTGGAAACAAAGGCTGGCTGATAACAGATGTTTATCTTTTTCAGCACTTGAGTAATATACCATGAATGTGCGAAGTTAAAATCTATGTTAAGCAACAAATGTGTGAAAATGACATCAACCCCCAACCTCATCTTACTCCCCAACCCCATGTTGTGGAATGTTCCATTTAAAATCTGTTGTTATTTCCTGCTGAACACTTCCTGACGAACACTACAAATTTGTAACAAGAGAGAGAGTGAGCGAGAGAGAGAGCGAGAGGGGAAGGAAAACTGACGTGCCTATTCTCAAAGGTTAGAGGTGAGACTGACACAGGAGTTTTCTCTCTGCAGCTTGAGAGAGAGGTACAAAACAATACGTCTTACCTGTAAGCCAGTCATAGAGAGAGACCAGAGATTCACCTGGGCTGGCTAAAAGGTCAAGGATTCAAGACTTTGACATTGGGAATCAAACCTGTGCAGGTTGAGGAGAGGCCATCCAACCCTCCAGTCAGGAAGCCAGTCAGAAAGAAAACCAGGCAGCCAAGTAGCCAACCAGCCATATGGAAAGTCTGTCTGTGTATCATGGAGATATTGGTAAAGAGGAGGGGGAGAGAAGACTGTGTTATTCGGGAAAAGATGGCAGCTACCTAGTCCGTAACAGCGATTCTGTGCCGGGAGTATACTGCCTCTGTGTGCTGTGAGTACATACAGACGCACACACACACTGCTTTATTTGAATCCACCAATTACATTCATTTGCATATCAAATGTTCTGAGAAATCTGAAGAGTTCACATAGAATGCTCTACTCTACATGTTCTAAAAGAGAGTATTATCAGCAAGCTGCGTAGGTTCTGTCTTGGGCACGGATCTGCAGACCTCTAATAGTCAAATTGTGTACATGTCCCAAGTTGCAAAATATCAGCACAAAGAAGCCTGCACCTGCAACCATGGCTCTAAATATGGGCAGCTGGTGGCAGGTACTCAGTTTGAGTCGTTTGGAATAATTCTGTATCTGAGTTAAATTGTACTGTACAGAATGTAATTGGCACACTCTCTTTGAAAAAATCATACTGCACACACTCCACCAGCAAGTATCCACGGTGTTAAAGCTTCATTGGAAGTGGAAGTTCAAAAACTTTTTATAGATGTTGAAACAAAACATAAGCAGAAGTGTGGTTTGTGTTTTTTTGGGGCTGAGAAACAAACTATCTCAGGTTACTTCAGTAAGATCCCTGCCAAAAACTGAAGTGAGCACAAGTGGTTAAAAATGACCAAACCATTGTACCGTCTGGTGGGCTGGAAAGGCCCAGCATCACGGGATTCAAATAACATCCCAAACACAAGTACTGATCAAAATGCCTGAAAAACATTTGGGAGTTTTATTTGTTTTTGATATTTTGTTTCATGTGCCTAACATTGCTAAGGCTTAATATTATGAAGACTTATTTTTGTATTCTTGGTGTTTGTGTGTGACACCAGGTGTACAGGGTCTGTCTACACATACAGGATCTTCCTTGATGAAAGCGGTTCTTGGACGGCAGATGTAAGACCCAAAAATCCAACTATGTTAACATTATATTAAAATGAACAATTTCTTGCTTTATTACATGCAATAATGTATTTATTACATTATTGCTTTATTACAATCATATATGCACTCAATTTTGATTTGAGTGTGCAAAAATGTTTTCAAATGAGGCGATGTTAAGGGTATATCTGGGAATGTGCATTTCACAGAAAGAGTATATTTACAGACAGAGTATATTCACTGAAAGAGTATATTCACTGAAAGAGAATATTCACTGAAAGAGTATATTTCATAGAATGTGTCATTCTTCAGGAGTGTGTAGTCCTGGGTGTATCTGATGGCTTTGTATGCTAAGTGAGAGCAACACAGTAAGATAGTGAGAGAATTAAAGGTGAACTCTATGCACTCCTTCTCATTGGAAGAGACGGAAATATATTTCTCTGGACTCTTCTTCTTTCAGACTGCTCCCGGCGTGGAGAAACGATTTTTCCGGAAAATCAAGAACTTGATAGCAGCCTTCCAGCACCCCGACCAAGGAATCGTCATGCCCCTGATGTACCCTGTTACAGCCCAGGCGCGGGCCAATACACACACGTACACACACTCACCCTCTGGAAACACACTGACTGCTCTCAGTAAGCCGATCCAGACGACTGTCCAAGGACAGAAGAACAGGTCCAGTGGGAAGCATGCTCAGAAAGCGGCACCCTAAACAGACAACATCCCATGACTGAAACAAGATCTCCAGACTAGGAACGTAGTCTAAAAGGCATTGAAATCCCTCTGCTTTTGTTTCCTGCATTTTTTCTGATTAACATTATAATGTATATCACACTTTTTGTTTAGATTTTTACAAAATGTCGTTTAGAGAGAAGTGTGACATTTGTGAATATGTATGTAAAACGAAAAACAACTTTTTAAAGTCAAATTTTCTGTGAAGGAGCTGCCTACATTAGCACATTATTCATTTAAAACATGTTTTTATAGTTGTTTATAGAGAACTAAATAACAAATATATGGCTTTGTTCAGGTCATTAAATTGTAATTGACAAGCAAATTAATCATGTTGTTTCACCACAACAGGTCTGTGTGACGTAATAAAAGGATTTAGTTCACCCTCTATCTCAACTTCACATACACACATACACACACACACAAACATATACATATACATGAACCCCAATCACGCTGATACATTATAGAAATGGGAATTCATTTTGACATATTTGACTGGATTCCAGAGAGAGAATGCTGGCTGCCAGAGAGGAGAGAAACCTTAGGGAAGATGGACAAGGCATTCTCCACACACTATCACCATCCTGCAGCCCTTCTTCCAGATACACAGAGAGGGAGGGATGGATTGAAAGAGTGAAAGAGAGAAAGAAAAGGGAGAAAGGTATTGAGGGAGAAAGATAGTAAGAGAGAAAGAGGGAGATTCACGCCCCACATCCACACACCCACAGTTCTTCCTGAGGAAGAGCAGCTGTCGCCTAGCAACCACACCCTCAATCTGCTTGCTGTGGTGAAGGGCTATGGACAGAATCAAGCGCAGCATATGGTTTTCGAAGGCAGGAAGGAAGAGAGGCAGCGAGAGGCAGCGAGAGGCAGTGAGAGGCAGCGAGAGGCGCCTCCTGGCGCCGTCAGAGTGGAGCTCACCTGTTCTTAGCATCATTTAAGCAGCTGCTGTACGCTATTCAACTCTGGAGACAAACACATGCCACCAATGATGGACAGATGGTATAGCAGAAGATGGAAGGGAGAGAGGAAAGGTGAGCGAGACGGAGAGAGAGACCGAGAGAAAGACTGCAGGCGAGAGATAAACAGTGGATAAAACAGATATAGCTGTACCATGGTGGCAATTTCTTGATTGACTTGGAAATGTTCTGTGAACACATGGATTTGCATTCGCTAATGAGGACAATGCTGCCAACTCTAGGTCCTTCCCCCTCTGCTCTGTCAACCCACACATACACACACACACAAACACACACACGCACGCACACACACACACACACACACACACACACACACACACATACACACACACACACACACACACACACAGGCTCAGCTGTCAACCTACTCATCAAACGGATTGAGCTTGTTTAAGCGAGAAATGAATGAGCAGACACCGGTTAAAGAGCTCCAAATGTTGGGAAAGTACATTTGCAAGGGAGGGTTAGGGTAAGAGAGGGGTTGTTAGTGAAGACTGGAATGAGAAGAATTGAAACACAGAGAGCGCGAGAGAGAGACATTTATGAAAACAAATGAGTCCCAGTCCCACATACTAATCCTTATGTCACATAATACCTTTAATTACCATTGTAACCCAATAAAGTCTGATTTTCAGCGAGAATACTATAGCAATGTACAGTATAATTCTTTGCAAAAAAAGTGATTGTTTTTCTATTGATTAACAATACTGACATTTAATTATAAACAGTGGGGCTTTCCAGTTGAGCACTTCTCATTATGAAAGCATGGGTTATGTACATTCTTGTTCTGAGAATTACCAACCAAATCAAATACTATTTGCAAAAAACGGAAAGCATTAGAGGTGCGTTTCCCAGCTCGTCATGCTGGTACATTTCCATCTGGTCTTTGTTAATAGCCAACTGAATCCATTGCACAGCCCTAGTATTTTACAGTCATCTCAAATAGTATTTGACCTCAGTCTGTTGAGTATACACACAGTGTGTCAGACTAGTGTAGTATACAGGGCTAGTATTCCAACAAGAAGGTTGGGGATGAACTGGCTAAAGGTGTGTGTGAGTGTGTCAGCACAGACAAGGCCTCTCTTGCACGATATGTAAACAGCATCATTTGGAGGTAAACCATGTAGGAAACTCAAAGAAAGGGGGGAGAAATCGTTTGCTATCTAATGTGAGTCCATTCTGAGGGTCACACAACACCCACCACAAGGCTTGACTGGGGGCTTGACTTCCACAGTTCCTATGATGAAACTAAGAGATAGAGAAAGAGGGGGAGAAAGAGACAGAGAGACAGCCTCTGGATAGAAAAGCAAAGCCACAGGGAGACCACAATGCTTGTGCCACCATTAGAAACTCTACTGTACATCTACTGTACATTCATATTAATAATAATAATGATAATAATAATAAAATACCATCATTTTGTCACAATTAAAGGCATTTGGAAATCTTTTCTACCCCATCTTCCCATTTAACTTTTGAATTTGTTTTGATATAGAAACAGTACAACAAATCGTTTTGTTTGTGTAGAAACAGGCAGTCTTTGGTGAGGGGAGGGGGCAAGCTCCTGGATGGGGGTGGAGAAGGGGGGGGGGGCGTGCGGTGGACGGGGTGGCGTCTGTGTCTGTTACCTGCGCCCCACCTCGCTCAGTTTCATGAAGTGGATGTTGGAGGCGCAGTCTGACAGCTCTGGGTGCTGCTCGATGGTCAGGGAGTAGAAGCCGTCGTAGCCCTGCACCCGCCCCGCCGCCAGCAGCTGCTGCCTCTCCCCCTCGCTCCACGCACGGCTGCCGCCCTCGCCCTCCTCCACCCTCCTCTTCTCCCGCTCCCAGGCCCTCTCCACCGCCCTCTTCCGAGCCTCCTCTCGCACCCGGCTCCTCTCCTCCTCCTCGCTGCCTCCGTAGCGTACGCACAGGCACAGCGCCCCCTGTTGGAGGGTGATGTCGGCGAAGCGCCGAGTCCTGCCGTTGACCGTGGCGCTCATCTGGGACACGCTGACGTTCACGCCGTTCTCCAGGACGCGCCCGCCCACCCCCAGACCCAGCCCGAGGTCCTCCTCGATGGGCCGGGACTGCAGGAAGTGATGCGTGTCCCGGCCGCTCACGGTGAAGCTCAGGCCGCTCAGGTAGGCCGCCCCATTCAAGATGGCCGCCAGGCGCCGGCAATCCTCGCCGGCCACGCCGATGACCTCGGCGCTGACACGGCCCCGAGAGACAGCCAATCGGATGCTGGGACCGAGGAGGGAAGGGCGGGTGGAGAAGGGGGGAGGGGTGAGGGGTCTTCGGCAGGCGGAGCCTACGGGGTCGGGGATCAGGGGGAGGCGGTCCAGCGAGATGAAGCTCCTCAGCTGTCTCTGGAGCTCACACTGGATACCTAGCACCACCTGGGGGCGGGGGGCACGCCCATGCAGGACCACAGAGAGGGGAGGGGAGGGGTAGAGAGGGTGGGTGGGGAAAGAAGGGGAGGAGGGCAACGAGAGAAGAGGAAGGGATGGGGAGAAGTAAGTAAGCTCAAACCTACTGGGTCCAACAACAAGAGCAGTGTGTATTGCAGCAGTATATGAGGGTTGAGTAGCTAGGTGGGTTTCCTGGGTAGTGGGAGGGAAGGGTGGGTGTCTCACCTTGCTGGAGTCCCAGTCCTGGGTCCTGGTTTGGGTCTTCATCAGCTCGTAAGCCTGCTCCAGGCTTCCCACCTCTGGCTTGGGGAAGCCAGGCACCACGTTATGGAGCTGGAAGCCAAACAGCTGCAGCCAGCTGCCGATATCTGTTCACACACACACACACACACACACACACACACACAAATGCACACATGTGCAGGCGTATTTATGAATATGCACAGGCCCATACACCAACGCACACAAGGGCACATAATGTTTTTAAACAAACTTACATTAACAGAATTTGGAAAAACATAGGAAATAAATAATCTTTCAACGGTATAGAACAGTACAATAAACCATAACACGTACGATCTCACAAGCCCACACACAATCTGCATGACACCCACACTATTGAGACTATTTTTGCGAGCATATAAACCCCAAAAGGGAGACTGTCTTTTCAGTAAACATTCAGAGGAACCTGATGGCTCACGCAAGCCTTCCATTTGTGGTTAGAAACGATGCTGGCCTGCCACCCTCTGCTTTCCAACTCCCACCGCTCCATTCCTCTCCTCCCTCATCCCTCACTCCCATTTTCCTCTCTGTCAAGTTGCGTGCGTCTGATGGAGAGCGATAATGGAAGGAACGGCAGGAGTTGGGTGGAGGAAGAGGAAGAGCTACAGCCGTCTGTGACTAAACCTTTTTGGTCTCTCAGACGCGGTTCCTACTCAGCGGCCGCCACATCCTACCTGCTCCAGAGCTCTATTATTCCTGCTGGAGCACGGGGGTGTTTGTGTGCGTGTGTGGAATCCACAACAGAAAGCCTCCGCCGGTTTTCGTCTGTGTGTGCCTTTAAGTTTGTAATATCCCCCTTTCACACTTATTGATGTCCCCTCAGTGATATTTTTTGTGTGTGCTTGTGTGTGACTCACCTGTAGTGAACTGGGTGACCCTCTCCACCTTCCCCACAGGACAGTTGTTCTTGAAGGCATACAGGTTGAACGGCTTTGGCTCCTTACTAAGCTCCTCCCACAGCTCATGATTGGGCGACGTCCATCTCCCTGCCAGCGTATCGTAGTCCCGCCTCCCCAGATGGACCAATCGGGTGAGGGGATCGTACAACCCGCCGTGGAACCCGACGACCAGCTGGAAGTCGGGGTTGGTGTCCTGGTAGATCTCTCCGTAGGGCGTGTACAGGATCTCCTTCACCAGGCGCCCCCTGCTGGAGAACACCGCCCTGGGCGTGGCCATGCCGTCGCACGCCACGTAGAACTCCTCCCCGCTGCTCAGCTCCATGGCGATGAGGTGGCCCTGGAGGTCGTAGTACAGCGAGGTGATGAGCGAGTTGGAGTGGTTGTACAGGTGCGTGACCCGTGTGGGGTGGGACAGGTCGGCGTAGAACAGCTGCAGCTGCTGGCCCTGGCTGCTTCTGGAGGCCACGCGGCGGCCCAGCCCGTCGTAGCGGTACCACACGCCGCGCTCCGACACGCGGTTGTAGACGTGGGTCAGCAGGCCGTTGGAGTTGTAGGTGAAGAGGTCGTTGCCTCGCTGGCGCAGGAAGCCGTCCTCGTCCAGGGAGTACTGCAGCTCCCCCAGGCGGGAGATCCGGTCACGCTGGTCGTAGCGCAGCGGAGTCAACCTGCCAACAGAGATGGTCAGGCTGACTATTACAACGAGATTACAGATGAATATGAGTACGATTCCAAATTATTATTAGTGAGATTACAGGTCAGTATTAGTCATTTGATTATTATGAGTGAGATTTAAGATTATGTGATATTATAGATTTTAGTTCATCATCGGGTTACAGATTATTTTGAGAAGGATCATTTTAATTGCATGAGTGAAAGCAATGTTATTGAATACACAGGAATTAATATAATTACAATGTACATTGTATTAAGTATCAGTGCAAGTACTTATATGTATTTACATGATGAGTTATGTGTACAGCAAAATTACTTCTATTAAAAAATGGATCAATAAAGTTGTACTGCATAGATTTTTTGTACATGATGTTTAGGCCATTATGTTGGCCATTACACACACACACACACACCGGGCACTGGTGCCGTGGCTGAGCAGGTTGATATTGCCGTTCAGGTCGTAACTATAGCGCCACTGTGGACGCTCGTTGACCGAGGCACTCTGCAGCTGGCTGTCGGCATCGTACTCGTAAGAGTAGCGCGTCACGTTGCTGTCCACGCCCACCCTGATGTCACAGGACGTGGTGCGTCCGGCCGCGTCGTACTGGACAGTCATCCAGTAGGCGATGGACTTGAGGATCTCATACTGGACCTCGACCACCTGGCCGTAGGAGCTGAACACCTTGGTGTGTTTCATCACGTGAGTAGTGATCACCTGAGGCCGTGTGGTGTGGGGGGGAAACAGCGAGCCAGCGGGAGAACATGAAAGAGAGAAAGAGACATTGAAAGAAGAGGAAACCACAAAACACCACCAGATGCATGAGAGACAGACAGTAACAGAGTGCTGGGGGTTTAAACACAAACTCCCCTTTCGCCATCTTTGAACACTCTAATATGGTACACAGACTCCACAGGTACAGTGTTCCTCCAGAACCAGACAGAACTAGCAGACGACACACTGCACACACACGTCCCCAGTGCACCCCTCTCTGCCCCTCACCTGGTTGAGGTCGTAGTTGATGACGCTGAATTTGCCAAACTGCTCCACCCGGCCTGACACGTCCACGTAGCGATACAGGTCGATGGGCAGTGGCGTCTCGTTGATGACCGCCTGCATGCTCGTCACCCGGAAGTTGTTGTAGCTGTAGTCAAACCTGGCGTTGACCAGACCCTCCTCGCTGAACCTGAAGATCTGACGACTGGTCAGGGGGCCTATCCAGACACACACACACACACATATACATCAACACCTCTCAGCACCCTCTATCCGCCACCCCCCCCCATCTGACTCCTCCTCCATCCTTCTCGGTGTCTACAGCTCAGTGACCTTTCACAAGGCGTCATCATGAAAGGAGCTAAAGACAATAGCAACGATATAGCCAATGGGCTACTTAATGTGAGCCCATCAACTTTAACAACACCATCAATCACCATGGCTTCTAGCCAGTCTCCAGAGCCATCTTCACCATTAACGAGGTGTTACTCTGATGAAGGACTATTAGAATGCTATCACGGCGCTGTAGAAAGGACTCAAAACGCCATTAGGGTGAGTCATTCCCATATTACTTTATTACGCCCCCCTAACGGGAGATGCGGAACTCACAATATTATGGAGATCGATGGTTATTATACTGTCCGAACGGATGAGGCGGGAATGAGGCACAGTTCAAAGTTCAAGTATTTTGGGCCCAAAATGCATGCTATGCTGTGACGTGTTTGACTAAAATGACTAAATGTAAATGTTTGCCACAGTTTCCAGGGTCTGTGTAAACGTGCAGCGTATGGATTTTGCCAGCACTTGTTCCCGGGTAGTGCTTTCTTTAACTCGATACATGAGAGGGCAGCCCTGCGTGGGTGTATAAAACAAGTTTTCTCTGCTCCTGACATCTTCCGTCACCTCTTCAGTCATCCTCTCCCACCCACCTCTCCCCCTATCTCCCCTCTCTCTCCAGCAGTGTTTGTTCTGCTGAAATGAGATCAGTTAAAGCAAGGTGAGAGTCCATTCACTGTAAGGGCAAAGTGATAACACCCACAGGTCTGCGCATGAGCACACACACGTGCACCCGCACACACACACACACACACACACACATGTGCACCCGCACAGAAACACACACACACACACACACAGCTAGGACAGGCAGATTAGGACCACCATACTGCAGGGGAGTCAATCACAGAGCTCAGTTTATAAAGGATGGCTCAGAGAGAGTTGAGAGTGTGAAGGTTTCAGGGGAATGATTCCACTATATCAGCAAGGACAGAGCTCCTCCACAGTAGACCTCCAGGAGCAGCACCCTCCTTTTTAATAGCAGCTGCACATCTTATTATACTGTTAGAAAGTGACCACGTTCAACTCGTTCCCACTGTATATATTCAAAAATTTTGGATGACAAAGGTTCCATATACATTTCAATTGGAGGTCTGTAATACTAAGAAGGGTGGTTTATAAAAAGAGCAGATACTAGCAGGTGATAAGAGATAAGCATCAGGGTTCACATTCGGGAGTGTGTCTGCGTAGGATTTTTGGGTTATGTGTTTGACTCATTGCCATGGCAAGGAAATTATATCAGGGCTCTTGATTACAGCGTGTATGTGCGTGTGTGTGTGTGTGTGTGTATGGGTGTGTAGACGGGGGGGTCTCAAAACTAACATGTGTGGTAAACCGCACGCTCCTCCGCCTCATCTCCACAGAGAACACACACATCTAAATGCAGCTGATAAAACAGCTCACAGATTCAGCTGATGACTCAAAAGCAGAATATTGAGTGTTTCTCAGTCTGGCTTGTAGACCACCATCACACTCAATAGTGTGGTAAGCACAAGCACAGTAACCCATCACAAACACTTTGTTGAATATTTTATGCTCCCGTGGCCTATAAATTAGAGAATGTGTAACATGATGTGTTTGTGTATGTGTGTAAGAGTTTTTGCGACTGCTTGTGTGTGTGTGTGTGTGTGTGTGTGTGTGTTAGCTGTGCGAGTGTGTGCGTGTGCCTGTGTGTACCTGTCTGCCGGTAGCGTATGGAGCTCATGAAGCCGTCGTGGGTCAGGTGGATGGTCTTGACCGTGCCGGAGGCCTCGTCGTAGGTGAAGGTGACCAGCGTGGAGTCATAAACCACCTCAAACAGACGGCCAGCCACCGTGTACCTGGGAGGACATAGGACAGGATCTCACACACGCTCCCACACTCCTATCCAGTTATCAACTGATCATTGGATTTCTTACAATGGTTTCTGACCTAATGTCATGTTTTATTCATTTTTTGAACAGCAAAGTTTTATACAAAAAGTTGAAGGATCCTGACCTATAGATGGCGCTGCGCCCAGTGCCCAAGTACTGAGTCCTCAGCAGTCGTCCATCCAGACTGAAGTCCTGCAGGAAGGAGGCGTGACTGTCGGGGGGCGTGTAGATGTTCCGGTAGTAGCCAATGGAGAGGAGGGATTGGAGAGTGTGGCGCACCATGCTGGGCATCGTCACAGCAACCAGGCGGTCCGTCTGGTCATAGTCGAACACGTAGCGCCTCTGGCTGTGCAGAAGCAGCATGATGGACTGGACACACACACACAACTACAATGAACACATGACTTTGACCCAACAGGGGCTTCTTTGAAAAGATCTCCATCGAGGGCAGGAAGCCACTGAAACCAGCGGAAGGCCCCAGAACATCAGGCCTTACCTTGTCCACGTAGGTATAAGTCCAGATCTTCCCGTTGACCCAGGCCCTGGACACCACCCTCCCCCCATCGTACTCCAGCCTCTCAGCCCACTCCCCCCTGTGGATGGCCCCCAGGAGCCCCCCCGGGGCGTAGCTGACGTTGACCTGGGTGTACTTGCTGCTGGGGGACCAGACCAGGGGCCGGCCCAACGCGTCGTACTGGATCCGCAGTGTGAACTTGCGGTGGTCATCGTAGATCTTCCCCATCATGGTGCTCGGGTCAAAGTCAATGGAGAGCAGATTCCTGTTGTGAGCCTAGAAGGATGGAAGGGACAGGGTAAGGCAATATTCATTCCATTTGAAGTCATGTAAAATCGAGTTAACAATGTCCTGTTAATACATAGCCTAGTTTAGCATTGTTGCTTCAGGCCAAGTTGTGGTTCTCTGGATGGTGTGAAGTGATCATGGCTTGAGCAGGTTGCTTTCCTTTCTACAGGTGGAGGGATGAGGGGCTGATGTCAGGGTAAATGTCTTCTTGTTCTCACCGCGTGGTGATCAAACTGTGGCCAACCACCGTTGACGCTTCTGCCCCCTCCGTTGACGCTTTTGCCCCCTCCGTTGACGCTTTTGCCCCCTCCGTTGACGCTTTTGCCCCCTCCCCTCCCCTCCCCTGTGTGCCACATCCAGCACAGAGGCCTTGGGTGAAGGCCAGCTTAGATTTACATTTACACATTTAGCAGACTTACAGTAAGTACAGGGACATTCCCCCCGAGGCAAGTAGGGTGAAGTGCCTTGCGCAAGGACACAACATCATTTGACACGGCGGGGAATCGATCCGGCAACCTTCTGATTACTAGCCCGACTCACTCACCGCTCAGCCATCTGACTCTCCGAGTGTCTGTACATAAGTGTTGCTGGGTGAGTGCTCTTTATTATGGGCACTGGCGTCATGTTATGCAAAAAAAGATAGTTATTGAATTTGAACTAGCATCTTCTTGAACATGACAAAAATAAAACGACAACTCCAAATAATTCTAAATGGCCCTCCACAGAGTTTAATCAAGGACAAAACAGTAGCCAGTAAAACAAAAAAGACCTGCACTGTATACCATATACTGTCCTGTGATCAGTACACTATATTGTGTAACTACAGAACTGGAATTTGTATAATACTAGTGGCTATATGCTGGAAAAACTGTCTTATTCTAGATTCCAGATCTTCATTCTAGTGGTGCATTGTTAGTCAGAACTGAGTTGGTCTTAAGAATGCCCTGTCCTTTGAGACTTTTCACAAACCCTCCCCACATACTTTAGGATGATTATTTCTTCATACCCAAACTGCTTTGGGTCTGCATGTAACAGTGTGTTGCAGTGAGGTACATGGATCCAGATGTGACGTGACATGGAAGGCGAGGCTTGGTGGTGGCCGAGGGGGTTAAGGTAGGCTTGGTGGTGGTGGAGGGGGTTAAGGTAGGCTTGGTGGTGGCGGAGGGGGTTAAGGTAGGCTTGGTGGTGGCGGAGGGGGTTAAGGTAGGCTTGGTGGTGGCCGAGGGGGTTAAGGTAGGCTTGGTGGTGGCGGAGGGGGTTAAGGTAGGCTTGGTGGTGGCCGAGGAGGTTAAGGTAGGCTTGGTGGTGGCGGAGGGGGTTAAGGTAGACTTGGTGGTGGCCGAGGGGGTTAAGGTAGTCTTGGTGGTGGCGGAGGGGGTTAAGGTAGGCTTGGTGGTGGCGGAGGGGTTAAGGTAGGCTTGGTGGTGGCCGAGGGGGTTAAGGTAGGCTTGGTGGTGGCGGAGGGGGTTAAGGTAGGCTTGGTGGTGGCGGAGGGGGTTAAGGTAGGCTTGGTGGTGGCGGAGGGGGTTAAGGTAGGCTTGGTGGTGGCGGAGGGGGTTAAGGTAGGCTTGGTGGTGGCGGAGGGGGTTAAGGTAGGCTTGGTGGTGGCGGAGGGGGTTAAGGTAGGCTTGGTGGTGGCCGAGGGGGTTAAGGTAGGCTTGGCTGTTACCCTGAGTCTGCGCTCGTAGGTGCTGTAGTTGCTCCTGGCCTGCTCCTTCCTCTGCCTCCACTCCACCAGGCTGGGGGTGTGGTCTCCTGGAAGGCTGATGTTGCAGCGGCTGGCGGTGGGGCTGACCCCGCCCCCTGAGGTGGCGGGGAGGAGGGGCTCGGTGGTGAGGGACAGCTCCATGCCGCTGGCCAGCAGGACCAGGAAGGAGCCGTCTGCACTGACCCGGTATGAACTCTGAGCATGGTCTGGTGGCACACACACACACACACACAGATAAGTGTGAGACACACACTTGTTATGAACATATATGGATACACACACATTTAACCACATAAACAAAAACCGACTGACTAATACACACACACACAGGAGGAAACAGGTCAGGTGCGATCAGGTCTATGAACGACCCACGCTCCAGCACCAAAACACCCAAGAATGTAAAAACCAAGCGGAAGCGAAAACAAGGCGACATACAAGTGAAAAAAAGTACGAGTGACAGCCCAGTCAGAGAGAAAACAGAGGAAGGAGGATGAGATTTGACGTTCTGCTTTATTTCCTGTCTCTGCACCCATTTCTGAGCTGTTCACAAGTCTGCAGAAGTTTCCCACAAGCTCAGCCTGCAGCTGTTCTGCTCTGTTATCAGCTCAGCCTGTTCTCCAAGCCACGCCTGAAGAACATGCTCCACCCAAACAGTGTGGGACAGAGTGGCCGTCCAGTGTGAGATCACCCTGGGGAGGAGATCCGATCAAAAGACTTGGGTGATTATTTGGGGGCTGTAAGAGCCTCTGACTAAAAGCGGTGGAGCCTCCATACTGAGGTGCTGCTCTTGGTGCTCAAAACACACCGCTCACTTACACCTTTTGGTTTTTAGGAACCTATTTAAAGTGTCAAAAGGGACTATATGGATTGTGTGATGACTGATGGTGTGTGTGTGTGTGTTTGGGGGGAGTGGGGGGGGTGTCCCCTCTGTGGTCACAGCCTTCACATGCATGCAAAGGTGTGGCTGTTGGTCTGCCTGGTTTGTATGAAGGCGCGTCAACACCTAACAGCAAAACAGATGCCTCTCCAAGTTTCAGTTTCTCAGAAATGTTACGGTTTATTGTAAGTTCAAGAACAGTTATGTAACGGTCTAATGTAAACTAGCAGTGGTTGTTGCTGTCTAGAATAAAAGGTGTTTGGTATCTGTGTTTGGCAGGGAGACAAGCTGTGCTAGACTGTTACAGGGAGGATTGGAAACTGGTCGGCATATTTAAAGCAGTCTGTGTGTGGGAGTCAGGTGGCAGAGCAGTTAGGGAATCGGGCTAGTAATCAGAAGGTTGCTAGTTCCTTGGGCAAGGCACTTCACCCTACTTGCCTCGGGGAGAATATCCCTGTACTTACTGTAAATCGTTCTGGATAAGAGAGTCTCCTAAATGACAAAATGTAAATGTGTGTGTGCATATGTGGAAAGAGAGACAGTTAGAGAGGGTGAGAGAGGGAGAGATAGAGTGAAAAAGAACAAAGGGGAGAGAGTGTGTTTTCACATCTGTGATTGGAGCGCAGTTTCACTTTAACTGCAGTCCTGTCATTGTAATAAGTGTTTGAAAACCGTTTTAAACAATCCAGAGAAAAATCGGCCCCTCCCTCCTCATCTTTCCTCCGCCCCTCCACTCTTTTAGGCACCTCTTCCATCCTCTTCATCCATCCTTTCATCCCCTCCTCCTTTGTCACAGTCAAGCTCCCTCAAAACCATCAAACAAAACCACCACTTTGAAGTAAACAACGTGTGCATTTTTGAAACAATTAGTCTTGAACCAATAAAACAGGAGGTGTCAAATAACAGTGATTTGGTTTGGTTGTGTACCACTAGGAATGACTAATTGCCAGTGAAACCGAGAGCTGAGCAATGAAAACTCTCCAGAGTGGTGGAAGTGAAATCTGTCTGTGAGTAGGAGAAACATGCTGAGGAACATGTAGCGGGGCCAATCAGAGACCTTCAAAGAGGCGGGCGCCCCCCTCCCCCCACCCCCAGTGGCAGGAAGATGCATACATATATCATGTGATTGTTGATGGTTCAAGGGTTGCATGGAGAGGTAGGTGATGGGGGCGCGTGGTGGGGGGGGTTAGATATGTAACGGGGCAGAGACGGATGGAAGAGTTGGTGATGGGGCCAGAAAGAGATGAGGGGGTGTAGGTGAAAGAACAGGGGGATATGATTGGTAGGTGAGGGGTGAAGGGTAGATAAAAGTGTACAAGCAGAGCCAGGGGGACAGGGAGGCTGTAACAGTGAGGCTGTAACAGGGAGGCTGTAACAGTGAGGCTGTAACAGGGAGGCTGTAACAGGGAGGCTGTAACAGTGAGGCTGTTACAGGGAGGCTGTAACAGGGAGGCTGTAACAGTGAGGCTGTAACAGGGAGGCTGTAACAGGGAGGCTGTAACAGGGAGGCTGTGACAGGGAGGCTGTAACAGGGAGGCTGTAACAGGGAGGCTGTAACAGGGAGGCTGTGACAGGGAGGCTGTAACAGGGAGGCTGTGACAGGGAGGCTGTAACAGGGAGGCTGTGACAGGGAGGCTGTAACAGGGAGGCTGTAACAGGGAGGCTGTGACAGGGAGGCTGTAACAGGGAGGCTGTGACAGGGAAGCTGTAACAGGGAGGCTGTGACAGGGAAGCTGTAACAGGGAGGCTGTAACAGGGAGGCTGTAACAGGGAGGCTGTAACAGGGTACCCTGTCTGAAGGTGTAGATGGTGTCGCTGGCAGACAGGTTGGTGGTGGTGACAAAGTTCTCCCTGCTCGACGCCTCCACCTCCACTCGGGACGGCCGCTCCGTGTTGCCGTGGAAACCACTGACCTCGCCTGTGGGCAAGGTGATGTTGATGATATGTCCTTCGCTGTTGTACCTGAGAGAGTAGACACACACACACACAGGGGAGATGTCACAAGTGATTTATACATGTAATTACCCATCTGTGGATTTTTTGACAAAGACTACAGGCTGGTAATACTGATTAAGCCAGAGAGGAAGGTTGTGTAAGCGAGGTTGTGTATGCTTGTGTGTATTCAGCGTCTCAGTAAAAAATTAAGCCAGTGATCCATGCAATGAACTGAGGTGGTGGCAGCAATACACACCCAACCACTAGATGGCCCTCACACAATACACATCTCACTGCAGGCGTACTGTAGACACACACACACACACACGCACTAGCCCAGCACATTACAGTATAGACAAGACAGAAAGACAGAAAGAAAGTATCCTCACTCGTAGACGGTGGTCCAGCTATTCTCGTTACTCTTGGTTGCTAGGAGACCCGTGTTACCGTGGTAAGTGAGGTGGGCAATGTCGTGGCTTTGGGCAGACACCTTCCTTAGCATTCCGCTGTTGCTGAGAGACAGCCAGTACACCTGTCCGCCAGGCAGGGCCAGCCAGAGGGGCACGCCGCGGGCATCCCTCCTCACCTGCAGGCCCCGCCCATCCCGGCCCAACACCCCTGACAGGAAGCTGTCCGCCGAGTAGGAGAAGTTATACAGGAAATGACCTGTTATCAGGTGTTTGGTGGACAGATGTGATCCATTCTAGAGGGGGGGAAGAGAGGAGGCCAGAGGAGAGGAGATGGTAAGGCCATCAGATGAGAGGGCCCGAAAAGAACTGATGTGCTACCAAGAGGAACTAAGCAGGCCGGTATCCATGACTACCTGGCTGAAGAGGTAGAGTTCCTGGTCCAGAGGGGAGCTGATCTCCAGCAGTCCAGCTGGACTGGGCTGGGGCTGGTTGGGGCTGACCGCCCTGACTCGGATGTTCCCCAGGTCAGCGATGTACAGCGTCCCATTGGGCGCCACGGCCAGGGAGGAGGGCGCTTTGAGACGAGCGTCGCGGGCATACCCCCCATCGCCTGCGGAAACCGGAAATCATGCTCACCTACACATGACCACTTCCTGGACGCCCCCCCCACACCCCCTGCATGCACTGCATATACACTCACACATGAACACAAAGCAACTCAGAGGCAGGCAAGGACAGAAGGCTCCATGCCTCTGAAGTGACTTACAATTTTCTAACAGTGTGAAATGAGTGCATGATAAGAAATATGCAAAGCATGGCTGGGGAAACAGGAACGGTTCCAGCCCATCGGCTTTTAGTGGACACCTTGCGCTTCCTCCGGGTTTCCAGGAGGAACGACAATTCATCTTAGGAATGGAACAGAGATATGAAGCCTTATCCTGGGAGATTAAGACCTAGAAAAGGGCCAAGCCGAGGGAAGAACACACAGTGCTGGCAGTGCTGTCATTTCAGGCCACAGTCTAGAGGCTGAATCAGCGGCTGACATTTGATGAGATGTTTCCTTCCTGATCTGGGGAGAGTGCAGGGGATAGGATTCTTATTGAAAAGTGTGACCGTGTGACTTTTAAAAGGCATAGTGCACACACTGCCCCCCCCCCCCCCCCCCCCCCTCCTCACCTCCCCTGCACACATCCACACGTGTAGGCGCCCGCACACAAGCACGGACACGCTCGCTGACATGCATCCACGCACACACACACACACACACACTCTGCGTGAGGGGAACCACCACAGTGTGCTACCCTGCTATGATCTACTCTCGTTCTCTTTCTCTCTCTCTGCTCCACACTCATGCCACCCCGTTGTTTTTCTCTCTCTGTCGATCGCCCCCCCCCACCCCACCCCTCCCCTCTGCCAGACCCCCTCCCCACCACCACCACCATCCTTCTAGACACCCCCCAGAATTCCATCTCTAATACGGTACCGGAACAAGCTGTCAGGGGTCTGTGTGGGAGAGAGAGTGTGTGTGTGTGTGGCTGTGTCTGAAGCCCTACCAGAGAAACAGTCACAGTTGGAGTCTATCTTGCAGTCGCAGTCGGTGGGGGCTCCGGAGATGACTGAGATCTCTCCGTTGGAAGACACCTGCCAGGCGGTCAATAACACACAGCATGGCACACCCACACGCACACACACACTGTTATCATTAACACACAAAACACACACTACACTACAAAACTTTGCCCGAGTTAAAAGTTTCCCATTCTCTACCGCCCCAAAAATATATTGGTGAAAGATAGCAATTTAGAACACAAACGTGAAATCATGTCAAATATTATAAACTCAAAAAATACATTCTCATTCTGATATGCACAATTATCCTAACACACGCTGTACACAGCGAATTGGTTTCGAAACCATTGGACACAGGAAACCTGTGACAGATCAGATGAGCTCATCGGCGGCATGGCGACCTGTTGGATGCGGTTGATCCTCCTCTCGTCCGTCTCGGCGATGAACAGCGTCCCGTGGTGTGACAGGGCGATGGCCTTGGCCCCCTCCAGGGTGGTGCGCATGGCGGCCCGGCCCAGCAGGCGCTGCTCCGGCCCAGGCACCGGGCAGTGGATGGGTCTGCCCGCCACCATGCGCACCTGCAGGCTCTCTGCCAGCTACGGACATAGAGAGGCTGCTCGGACTGGACCTGGTTTGCATGTGTGTGTGTGTGTGTGTCTGTGTGTGTGTGTGGGGGGGGGGGTAGGCATGTGTGTGTGTGTGTGTGTGTGTCTGTGTGTGTGTGTGGGGGGGGGGGGTAGGCATGTGTGGGGAGGAGTGCGTTCTGGTTTGTGAGTGTATGTTCATGTGTGTGTGCCTACCTGGAGCACAATGTTGTTGTCTAAGATGTAGAGAGAGTTATCCAGAGGGTTGATAGCCAGATCGGTTGGCCACTCCAGACGCACCTAGCGGGTGAAAACACACACACACCAATCAACCTTTAATACTTTTTCTATATTTAGCCCACAATGAAACACCGAAGCACAAAGCACACCAGCGTTAAAAAAACCTTGTTCCATGGAGGACACAGAGAGCTGGTGTGGAGAGAGGTGGATGTATGCATGTGGGGGATACATAAAGCCCTCTCAATAACATGGCATTACCCCCTGCCGACCCCCGGACGCCCATGCAAAGGTCAGCAGCGGCGCGGGGGGCGAGCGAGGGGCGAACGGGGAGAACTTCCTGTGTTTACACAGGGCTTACGGCGGAGCGGGCGACGACTCCACGCTCCAAATGTCAGGCAATAACGTCGGCCCAGCACGGATAACACACCTCACGGGGGGGGGGGGGGGGGGGGGGGAGGGGGACACGCACACATGAAACACACGCACATATATTACACACTGACACTGCAAGCGTGTGCGCGCGTGTCAAGGGCAGCTGTACACACCCAGGCTGGGGCACATCCCTAAATTCCCCCTCGTGACAGTCAACAAAGTCTTAACTTATCTACTGTAGTGTGTTTGGACATGCATAGTATATACTGTAAATGCAGACTTGCGATTGAGACATGCAATCTGCATACACTCCAGTGATTGATGACCCAGGGGGAATAGATTGGTAAATAAATGGATCATGTTAAATTGCGAGTGACATGTCCAATTACAGGCGCTGTCAAATGACAGAGCAGTGGTTTTCACACTGAAATCCTATTTTAGCCCAGATCCATCACCCGTTACCCTGTCACACACACACACACACACCCCTACCTGACAGGCGTTCAACCTCCGCTCCGAACACACTCTGCCCCTAACGCACACCTACGCAGCCCAGCTAACTTTAGATGATCTGAGAACATTGACTGCCTAAATGATATTTTCACACAGAGAACACGTGTATTTGTCTTTTATTCAGCTTAAATGGCAGCAAGCTTGTGAAAATGTTTGTATTGGAATTCCCAGAGACAGTTGTTAACCGTGTTGGTCAGGTAAAGGTTAAAGAGTTATGTATACAAGCTGAGACACGGGCAGAGGATATGGAGTTCAACCTGTATGTGTGGTCGTGTGTGTGTGAGCGTGTGACCGCGTGTGTGTTGTCCGCTGGGCAGGACAAACAGATGGATTAGGTTTTAAGAGAACTCTTAAAAGGAATACAAGAGGACCTCGGGGTCTTCACCTGGGTACTGACACAGACACACCGACACACACACGCTGGTACTATGTGCATCCAAGCACACACATACAAAATTGTTGGCATTTACATGCACTCACACAACACACACACTCATGATGGCATGTGCACATATACACACAAACACACCAAGACACACACATCAACACACACACCGAGACACACACGCACACGCACACACACACAGGCAGAAAGTAGCGTCTGTGGTTGATCTATAATTCATGTGAAACTCTAATAGCTCTGATATCTCTGAGCTGTGTGATCTGATGGGTCAGTGATCACTGGGTCAGCAGACTGGAGCTGTGTGTGTGTGTGTGTGTTATCCTTGCCTGAGGCAAAGGCCAGAGTGTGCAGCAGTAATCTAAGGGTCAAAACTTTCTCTCCAATATTCAGACAGAACACACACTGGTCAACACCATATAGAACTCTAGGTACATTCATCACATAGATGCCTGGTCAACCGACAGTATTACATGCCATCTGGTTACCTGGGTGATGTCCATGCGCGAATCACAGCTCAGGGGTTGCGTTGACATCAGGCCGTTGGAGCCAATCACCGTCGAGAGCACGCCCCTCTTGTTGATCTTTTTAATGGTGGTTCCATCCACAAAGTAGACCAGACCCCTTTTATCAACGGCAATACCTGGACGGGAAAAAGGAGAGACACAAGAGAAAAATAATGAGAGAAGAGATGGACACAGAAGAAAATGTGTGTGTGTGTGAGAGAAATACAGAGAGGGGGGGGGAGAGAGAGCTCCTACTCAACTTTTACATTCAGTTGAACCAGGCATCAGTCTTATCAAAAGCACACCAGCGTAGAAATGTAATTATAACACCATTCCAGAACTTTCTGAAGGGATTAGAGCCACGCAACAGGAGGGAAAACGTACTTGTCACATTAGATGGCAAGCAAGAGCAGAGCTGCTGTGCACTCCTCTCTCTCATGTCAGTGTGTGTGTGTGTGTGTGTGTGTGTGTGTGTGTGTGTGTGTGTGTCGTGTTCTTAAACCCCTATTACGGCAATGCAGTGCGGCGAGGAAGGCCACCTCATATGAAGAGAGCACAGCGCTGCAATACACCCTGGTCTTTCGGCGGAAAGGTCAGGGAGGGTGATGAATCATGGGCTGGTTGGGGACTAGGAGCGACCTTCGTCCTATCCTCCTCTCGTCCTCATTCCTGCCTGATATCCATAAGGGCCGTGGCACAGAGTCTGTTCTCCTGCTATATCTCTCTCTTGGCCTCCACCATCTCACAAAGCAAACATGATTTCCTCTGTTGCCACCACCCTCACTAGAATACACACTGTACACAGAGGGGGTTCTTTTACCATAGCGCTGTGGTTTAATCGAATCAGAAGTCTCCCATCATGCTCGGCTGTGAAATAATTATTTGATCTTGTGAAAGAAAAAAAGGAGATGACTCATGAATATCTCCTCAAACGAGATAATCCCTTTAAGTAAACAGTGAGAAAATATGGTGCAAGCCCTTCTTTTGATCTCTTTTTAAGGGCTTATAGTTACATTTTTCTTTATTTTGCTCTTCTCGTCAATCTACTCTTCCGTGTACATGTTATACAATCCTGTTTTAGTGGGAAATTAAATAATTGTATTATTAACAAGTTTAATCGTAGAATCTTGAATTTGAGACCGCTGTACACAGAAGGTGTGTGTCACGTTAAACGCATTACTCTCTCTCTCTCTCTCTCTCTCTCTCTCTCTCTCTCTCTCTCTCTGCCTCTCTCTCTCTCTCTCTGCCTCTCTCTCTCTGCCTCTCTCTCTCTCTCTGCCGCTCTCTCTCTCTCTCTGTCTCTCTCTCTGCCTCTCTCTCTCTACCTCTCTCTCTCTCTCTGCCTCTCTCTCTGCCTCTGTCTCTCTCTTTTCCCTCCTTTGTTTTCCCTCTCTGGCCCTGTCAGGTTGGGTTATGTATAGGTATACCCCCCCCAAACCTTTATACTCACACCATTTTTCCTTCTCTAGGACCACCCTCCCCTCCTCTGGACACCCCCCCCCCACCCCCTCCTACTGTCCTCCAGGGCCCGGGATCGTAAATTGCGGCTGAAGGGGGCAGGGGCGGAGAGGGGTCATGGTGTTTCCTGTTGGAGTTGGGGGGTGGGGGCAGAAGGTGAACTGCATTTCCTTCCCTACTACCACACTCATCCTCTCACTGACACAGATGGATCACATGCACACACAGACACTTTCACACGGGTGTGTGTGGAGATGCCTGACCACACAAACACACAACACACACACACACACAGGTGCACACCCCCCAGTCCTCCACCGCACACATACACCCTCCGTTCCTCCACCTATCCGTCCATCCTCTGACTCACTCACTCACTCCATCTCTCCCCAGTTCCATATCTCAGGGCTAATCAGATGGCAGCCTTTAACCCTGCACCATGCTTTGGGCTCTATTTCCAAGCACTCACCTCCTTTCTTCGTCTCCCATTCTCCTGCCCTCCATTCCTCTTCCTGTCACTCTCTATTATATGGGTTGTGTCACCTCTCTCAGCACAAACCGAGCCTGCACTTATGACCGCCACCCCCCCATTCGACCTCCCCCCCCAACCTTCACAACACTCTGTCCCCCATCCATCCTACTTTCACATGCTGCACTCCTCCGCCTCCCTCCCTCGCTCGCTCCCTCTCTCCCTCCTTCACACACGTATACCCTCACCCTGTCCCTGATCCTGTCACTTGTAAATCCTGCAAATGGGTGGAGAAACTGTCACTAACTTTCCCCTTCTAGTCACCCTCAATCCATTCTCTCTCTCTCCATCCTTATTTTTAAGTTTGCTCAGCGTGGTGATCAAATCAAACTTACATTAAGAGCCATGGGGCTTCTGGGGGGAATTATTACATCCTGGAGTGATAAAACAGGGCTATATGATATCTGTGTTTATAGGGCTTCCTCTCAGAGCGAAACAGACCCACCGTTTACCCGTTTACACTTCCAGGAGAGAGATAGTCTCCATTGTTCCTGAAGTATCCGTAATCCTGTGAAGATTAGTCGAGATTCCCAACTGTCAGACGCATCATTTCCCTCTGAAGGAGGAAGGCTGGTGGGGAGGGAGCCCCAATGGAGTGCTGCGGTGTCGGGGGAATTTACCGCCTGCGTAATGCCAGCACCCGCCCGGTATTCACAGGACTTCAAAAGATTTACGAGCGCCAGCCAACCCCCCCCCACAACCTAGCCAGGAGCGGTCTGACACTCCTGTTTAGTGGCTGGCAGTAAGACTGGGGGGGGGGGGGGGGGGGGGGGGGGGGGGGGGGGGGGGGGGGGGGGGGGGGGGGGGGGGGGGGGGGGGGGGGGGTGCAGGAAGAGAGGCAGTGGGACGGTGGGAGAAGATAATTGAGATAAATCTATACTCCGCACAGAAACTGACGTTTTCCTGAAAGTTCCGGGACTGGATTTTTATCATCAAAGAGAAGAGAATTAGACACAGAGTCAGACTGACCTTGGACGAGAGGAGCAGGAGGAAGAGGAGGAGAAGAGGAGGAGAAGAGGAGGAGAGGAGGAGGAGAGGAGGAGAGGACTAATTCACTGCGTCACTTCACGTTCTGCTCAGATGTTAGTGAAGGAGAGAGTGAGACAGAGAAGGAAAGAGAGCTGGCACGGTTTTTCAGGACTTGCGAATGTGTGTAAATCTTTGTGTGTGTGTGTGCGTGCGTGCGTGCGCACACCCGTGTGTGTCTTAGACAGCAGAGGAAGTCTAACCACAACTGTTCTAACCGTTCCTCTCCAGTGTTCACCTCATGCTGCCCTGCATCCTTCTGTGGAGCGAAGACAACAGTCCCTTATACCCTCACATCTGCATGGACACACACACACACACACCAACACGTACATACACACACGTCTATGTAAACACACATACTTTCAGCCAGACATATATGCACACCTGTAAACACACATACACACAAAGAGCAGCTGCCTCATTCTGGAATGACTAACCCCTACAGAGCCCGTCAGTCACCCTACGGGAGAACTCCCTCACCCCACATGGTCACCGTAGGTGATAATCATACCAACTGAATATATAACCACTGGAATCAGATGTAACCGTACCCCAGTTGCTAGCAGGTGTGTTTGACAAGTGTGTATACACTAATTGCATCAGTCAGGTGGTTGGCTTACAATTGGAGGTTTGGTGCTTCTGTGATAACCTGCGGATCGTGGATTGTATGGGCGACTTTCAGCTTAACTACAACCATGCTGTGAGGAAGTCCACACACAACACACACCTTGGAGTTGATTTAAGATGTGTTCTGAGGCCAAAGAACCCACACATGCACCTGTAAAGACACACACTTATCTAGGCTGATACTATTGTGCTGTTATATAGTATTCTCAACTCAGTTTAGGTCAAACTTATTCCAATGAATGTTCTGCAGTGAGGTTACACAAGTGTGTGTGTGTGTGACATAACTCTCATCCTAGCAACGAAAGGATTGGTGCATCACCTTGTCAGCCTCTATGGTTCTGAAGTTCTATATTTGCTCTGTAGTCAGGTAGCAACAGTTGACTGCTGTTTTTAACCAATAAAATACAAGTAAATCGCACTGAATTCAACCACAAATCTAGTAGCATACCTTCACACCCCCCCCCCCCCCCCCCCCCCCCTCACAGCGTGTGACTTTGAAAGTTGATATAAAGATGTGGATACTTGTTCCATGATAACATCAGGCTCCCACTCACTGTGTTGGAGAGGTGTGTGTGTGTGTGGTTATATTAAATGGGGTGAGTCTGTGTGTTTGTGCCTGTAGATGTGTGGGTGTGTGCTCGTGTGCGTGTATGGATGCGACGGCGTCCATGTGGGTTTGTCTGTGGCTGAGTAGGTAGCTGATGACATGAGGCATGGCAGTTAATCTGGTTGTGTGCATATGTAAAGGCAGTGCAGGGGAATCAGACCGAGGTTCATTTTGTAGCTTGCTTGAACCGCAGTATTTCTAGATGGTAGAGATTCCCACACCCTCCTACACACACACACACACACACACACACACACACACATATGCACATGTCGTTGCCAATTGTGCCCATGTTTAATCTGACAATTTAAATCTGTTCAGTCATTCTTGTCTTCCTGTCTGATGAAACTTCAGCAGCATGCAGTAATGGAATGTAACACCTGCATGGTATAAACCTTATCTCACTCAAGTACACATATCCAGCGCTACACTTGCTGGTCTGTTTAAAAATGCAACACGACGCTTCCCGACACTTCCATACAAAACTTCCATTGTCGATACTTGATACACCTTCCAATGTGATATTCCATCAATTTGCAGTAGCCTAGATCTTAGATATCACATCAATAATTTAGGGTTTTAATCAATTATTTAAAAAAGAGCCCCACAGAGCAGAAATCAAGATCTGTAATTAAAGTCTGCTGCGTAGATGACGAGTACTGAACTCATTAGTTCCTGCTCGAGTTTGTTAACACATTAACCCCACTTAATTCATCATTAACAGACAGCTCGTTGAAAAACGCAACAGAAAGGGAAAAGGGACATTGCCTGCAAATTTAAGAAGTTTCACGAGTGAGAATATTTTGAAATATGCGATGCTAATTTTCTAGCGCATAAACATCCTTGGGTGAGTATGCAGCTAACAGAATAATTGGCTTGTTTGATATCAAAAGGAGCGATCCAAAGCAATCACGAAAGAACCGCACACACTCAATTATAAAAGCAATTGAAACGCTTCGGAGTAGAAAACTTTATCAAAGAAGCGTGCGTCTGGCCTGCTCGCGTAGCTTCGGTATCTCCGACCGAAGTGTTTAGAAAACACCCACACCGGATACATATAACTAATCACAAAGTATAAAAAAATAACACTTTTAGATGGTACTCTTACTTTTGCTCTACTTATTATTCTCTGCGTGATCACAGTAAATAGCAGTTCAAATTGCATCTACCAAATGTTAAAATTAGAGAGGAATGCCAAGATTGTGTTTGGTGAGGCTAAGTGAAGAGATTTGTGGATTTTGGCACCCAAATAACGTTTAATGACATAAAACGTGTTCAAATAATTATTTTCACAACAACGTTGATCAACAACAACAACACAGATTTTCCAAATAATATTTTATCAAAAAAAAATGTTATTTCGTATTTCATATGAGTTCTTAGTTTTAATGGGATCACTGTGTTAGGCTTGGCCAGTGAATCAGCTAAAGTAAGACCTCCTAAAGTAAGGCATTCTTTTAGTGAATTGTTGTATATTATCCTCCAATGTTAATAAACACTAATTTGATCTTAAAATCTAAAAACCACACACCAAGATTAAAAACTAGATGAAATAACAGATGGATGACACTTCTTCAGTATACCAAAGTCTTAGTGTATGGTCCTCCACATACTTGTTTTTGATTGGATTTGACTATAAAGCTCTTTAGATGACTCTTGGCTCTATAAAATGAATGTGTCTGATGAAGTTTGAGTAGATCACTAGAAGAGGGGGAAGGGCTTGGTTAGAGTTGGTCTGGATCCTGATATTTGTTCAAATGATAAGGACAAAGGGGCGTGCTATGGTCACAGATTCACATTTAGCTAGATTACATGTATTTATTTATTATTTAGTCATCATTTATTATCAAGTAGGTGGAAACTGTCATGCTTGAACTGTTGGGATTATGTATTTTGATCTCTCCTCTGTGAACCACAGAAGTTAATGTAACACAGGTACAGACACTTTGAGAGAAAAATAGTTTTAGAAAAAGAGAGATGGAGAGACAAATAAAGAGTTAGAGAAACAGAGATAGGTAAAAAGATATATATATATATATATATATATATATAGATATAAAGAGACAACGAGAAAATGGAGTTAGAGATTTAGAAAAACAAAAGGCAAAGAGAAAGAGGAAGAGAGACAAAAAAGAGAAGTAGAAAAAGGAGAGAAACACAAATCTCTCTATCCCTCCAAACCCCTGTGTCAGGGGAATCACCTACAGTAGCATAATGTATGTAATATATTCCTTTGCTGTCTCTCAACATCCTTCATCCCCTCTTCCCTCCCTCCCTCCCTCCCTCCCTCCCTCCCTCCCTCCCTCCCTCCCTCCCTCCCTCCCTCCCTCCCTCCCTCCCTCCCTCCCTCCCTCCCTCCCTCCCTCCCTCCCTCCTTGTTCCCACTCCTCCCTCGCTCCCTGCAGTTTGTCACGGTGAGACTGCCACCAGATGAGGCTGACTCAGAGCATCGGAGACACACGCGTGTCACACCCCTGATGATCATGTCACACTGACACCATAGAAGAAGACACAGATAACAAGGACCTCGCTCAGACAGCAAGAAAACAAGGGGCCATAGGCTTTACATTATGCAAGGAGAGATCTGTCATTCACACATACACACACACACACACACACACATGGTCGCACACGCACCCTTTTCTGCGGGGCTCATCTACGTGGTTCCACAAAATAACATAACCACACTTGTTTTTCTACCGGACACCCAATCTTTCAGACACAATTGGAGCCTTTGGCCTTGAGCCTGGATGTTGTATTGACTGTGGCCTTCATTAGGTACACAGTGAGTTATCAGTAATCTCTCTCAGGCTCCCGCACCTCAGACTACTGAACAGCTCACGGTCAACCATACAGACAGACAGCCCTAGACAGTAGGTGTGTGTGAGTGTGTGTGCAAGAGAAGACGGGATGACCCTAGACCACTCTGGTTCATCTCTGAACAACACAGGGAAGGAGAGATTCCACAGAGACCCCACTGTGTAGCTGACCTGGAATCAAACCGAGGTCGACACCAAGGCTAGGTTATCCCTACAAGCTAAAGCCTGAGAGACCACAACTGACTTCTGGACTCAGAACAACCTCTTTATCATGCCTTTGTAGTTCCATGGCTGTGGATTTCACACTCTAAAATAAAAAGGGCTAGAATCAGTATGACCTTGTAGCCCTTTTATTTTACAGTGTGAAAACAGAATATGTTGGGTTCTGCTAGACCAGTCTGGTTAATTCATGGCTGGTATCATTAATGTAGAATTCTTTCCATCGGCAAACATAATCAGTTCAATATTGCCAGCATTCAGGTTTAGTAAAAGTGGGATTTTTCATATACCCAGTCACACACACACACACAAACACCCACAGGTGCACGCAAAAACAGACGCACAAACAAATATGTGCGCACGCACGCACACACACACACACACAACACAGACTATATAAGAAAAGGCTGGAGTGTATCTGATGACCTTGCCTATCGGAACTAACCCCACAACTACTCTTCTGTTCTTCTGCACAACAGAGAGAGAGATGGAGAGACCGAAAGAGAGAAGGAAAAGGGGAGAAAGAGATGGGAGGGAGAGAGTGGATACGTCAAAGAGGGAGAGAGATGGCAGAAAGCAAGAAACGGAGGATCTTTCCGGAAACAGAGGGCCTCTGGTACTAACGCTTTTGCGCCCACTTCAGGCATATTTGTTTAGCAATTTGCACGTAAAAGCATGGTGAGGTATGTACAAACATGCCGCACTGAGGTAAAAGCGCAGACTGCCTGTCGCGGGAACTGAAAATGGCAAATTACGCTTTTCCGTGTCTTGCATATGCATTCATGGGAGGGTCAAGGGGAAAGTGGGAGATTCCCATAAAGAGATGGGAGGTGATGCGTCAATGTGCCTAATTATGTATTCCGCGGTATGTACAAAAACCGCCTATGAAAGCGCACCTCTATTTTGCGGTGAAAATTCTCCGCTTTTTTTAAACAGGGGCAGGTAGGGTGGGGCTGAGAAGGGTTGTATACCAGGTTGTATACCTGTAATACTAGATATTAACTAATCTGGGGAGGAAATGATGTTCCTTGTGGGCCGGATGCATGAAACTGCAAGGTAAACTGAGGATATGGTAAGATGGGCTCCAAGGTGGTGAAAAGATGCATTCTCAGAGTTCTGTGGCTCCTCCCACCATGTGGCGAGCCTAGGCGGCTCTAACCTGACTGGAGCTTTGAATGCTCCATCGGCACCGACTGTGATAATATGAGTCACAGAGGCCCTGGGAGATGGTGTGTGTGTGTGTGTGTGTGTGAGAGACAGAGAGGGATGTGGTAGTGTGTCAGCTACTGATAAGAGTATTAGCCTGCCCCCTGTGGGTCAGAGGGAGGCTGGCACTGCGGGCACACACACATACATACGCATGCACACACACACACCCACGGGTCTCTTTGGATGTCAGCTTTGCAAACAGCAGCTAAAAAGCTCTGAGACCAAACAGCAGATAAGACAGCCCCACAATAAACAAGCCTGTCTACTGTCACCGACTGAGCTGAGCATTGCACACACACACACACACACACACACACACACACACACACACACACACACAACATAAACAAGCTTTTTGGGGTAAAAAGAGAAAAAAAAAAGAAAAAAAAAAAGTTTGTCTGAGAGATGATGATAAGTAGGTGATTCATCCAATCCAACCCAAAGAATCTGGAGATGCTGCCAAGGCCTCTGTCTCCTCAGGGATCCAGCAGCCCCTTTCATGTCCGACATGAGATCCATCCTAAATGGAGCGAGGCTCCTTTATTTACCAGGATAATTGAGTGTGGAGGAGAGGCCCATGGTGCCGGCGCTAAACAATACGTCAGATCTGGCCTCCACGTGTGAGCGTTGGAAGGGCAGGGATAAGCCTCGTGGATTAGTGTTGTACAGGAGGAGCGCTGGTGGAACACGTGGCAGGGGCCCAACAATGACTCCCAGGGTTGTTTCCGAGAACAATTCAAAAAAATACAAAATGGGTGAGAAACAGAAGGTTGGACACCAGAGAGGAGAGAGAGAGAGAGAGGGATAGAAGCATGCATGCACTTGGGAAGTGAGAGAGATTCTCTGGGGAAGTGAATAAGGGAACCAGGCAGAAGAGAGGAAGAGACTGGTGAAGAAAGAGAGTGAAAAGGATAGACACTGGGGGAAAAGGGAGAAAATGAGAGCTCGACTCAGGAGAGGAGAGGAAGTGAGGGATAGCTTGGGAGAAGAAAGGACAGGAGCGGAGGGAAAAGGGGAAAGCAAGAAAACGAGGGTTCTAAGGAAAACACCGGAGGACATCAACAAAGATCAATGGTCGCCAATCAGACAGTTGCGACTCGTGAGGAGGGCCTGACAGATTGACTAGCGGCAAGCTCTCTCATGTCACTTTGAAGTCCTCTGACCACTCATTACAACAGACCTCAAAGGGCGTGTGTGTGTCATGTGTCATGTGTGTGTGGCTGTGTCGTGTGTGTGTAAGTGTGCAGACCATGTGTGTGTTTCTATAGCCTATGTATGTGTTTGTGACCTGGTCGGCTGAAATCGGCTTAATGATGATGTTCAGGGTCTAAGGGAATGAGCGAGACATTTTGGTCAAGGCAAGTATCTATGAAGATCCAACTTCAAAGTCCATACTACAAAACAGACGGACCATCCACCCAACACACCGACAGCATTCACAAGTCCCATCTGAGCAGGCCCTAGTCACCCTACAGACATGTCCCTGGTAGATAAGTACTTGGACAGGGAGAAAGACACTGACTCGGCATCATCTACCCCAGAGGCCCCAGACAGAACCTGGATGGTCAGAAGTGTGAAGGATAAGGAGAGACATGTTTGGGGGGGGGGGGGGGGGGTGAGGGGGACAGAGAAGGAGAGAGAGAGGAGGGGTAACAACCTTCAAAACATCTGCCTGAAGGTTCCTTAGATGAATAGTCTCCCTGACGTACAGCAGGAGAGGATGAGACTGAAGGAGAGAGGGAGAGGGAGGGACAAAGTGAGAGACAGAGAGAGAGACAGAAGAGAGATAGAGACAGAGACAGAGACAGAGAGAGAGAGAGAGAGAGAGAGAGAGAGAGAGAGAGAGAGAGAGAGAATACAGCAGGAGAGAATGAGACTGAAGGAGAGAGGAAGAGAGACAGACAGAGAGAGAGAGAGAGAAAGAGAGAGAGGGAGAAAGAGAGAGAGAGAGGTAATGGTGGAGAGAGTAACAATAGAAATACAGTGAGAGCTGCCCAACTAATACAGCGGTAAAAATAGAAAAAAAAGAGAACAGATAAGATAGTGGGAAGAAAAAGAAAGATAGAAAAAGGTAGAATGAGAGAAAATGGACAGATGGAGTTTGAGTTACCAAGAGGGAGAGACAGAGAGAGTCCTGTAACATTAGTGACAAAGAGAGAAAGAAGAATGAGAGAAGCCATGCAAGCATGGCCTAAAATTAGACCTGTTCTTTAACGCTAGGTTGTTGTACTGCGGGCTAAGCTTGACTGGCAGCTGGGAAGGACCGTGGGAGGAGGAGTATGACTGACAGGCATGGATGTGCGACTTGGTTAGAATGTGAGTACCTCTGTGTGTCTGTGTGTGTGTGTGGGATCGTGGGTGTGTGACTGACAAGTGTGTGGGTGCGATTGGCGAGGGAGGTCTGAACGACAAAAGCGTGCATTCTAATTGATCCAATGTGTGTGTGTGTGAGTGGGGGAGTGTCCTACCCCGCGGGTTGTTGAGGGCGGCCTCCGTGGCCTTGCCCCCCTCTCCACAGTGGCTCTGGTCGAAGGGCAGACACTGCTCCCCAGTGCCTGCCACTACCTCCAGGTTCCGGGCTGGGTCCTTGGTAGGGCCCAGGTTCCTGACCCGGTACACCCTCCGGCTGCTGGTGTCGGACACGTACAGCACCTCCCCCACTGGATCCATCGCCAGGTAGTACTTATGGGCTGGGCTGGTGCTGGGTACAGGACAGGAAGGGAAGGGGTTACTTGTGTGTGTGTGCGGGTGTGCGTGTGCATTTTACTGTGTGTCCGTACATTTGTGTTTGTGTTCCTGTTTGGGAGTGGTGTTGTGGGGGATGTCGAAGTGAAAATAGGTGTGCGCAGGCGGGTGTAAGTGTGTGTCATGTTCATTGGTTTCTTATCAGCACTGCCTGTTTCTATTCTAATATCAGTCGACTGTACTCCCTCATCCAGCGTAATTGGTGTTAATTAAGTACAAATGTACCTGTCTAGATCTCAATTAAAGCCTCGCGGCTAACAAAACAGACACCCTGCAGCGCTAACAGCATAAACACACAACAACATCAACACCCTTGACTCGTCTCACACTCTCTCCACAACCCGTAATGAAACGCCACAGTGATCAGACGGAAAAGCTTGCCGTTACCACGCCATTATCAACCCTCCTCTTCCCCACAGGGTTTTGTCTTTGAGGCACCCGAGTCGGCGGTCCCTCTCCATTTTGCTTTGCTTATATCCCCCCGAACCCTCCACCACCATCACCCCCACCACCAGCCCCCCCTCAGAGTCTCTGGCAGGAAACCCTTGAAGTGAAAGAGTAGAAGGAGGTTCACCAGGGGTGCGAGGCCGGGCTCCCCTCGCTGCTGTGGGCTCGCAGGCATTCTGCTCGGGGAGGGAGAGTGGAAGGGAAGGCACTTTGAAAGCCTGCTAACAATGAATAATGAATGCGTTTGACTTGAGAGAACAATGGTTTGGAGAAAGAGGGAGCTGAAACGACAACATGCTAGGCTAGGAGCCCGGGGACACTGAGGGAGAGGGGGAGAGGGGGAGAGAGGGAGGGAGAGAGCGGGGGAGAGAGGGAGAGGGTGAGAGAGGGAGAGAGGGAGGGAGAGAGCGGGGGAGAGAGGGAGAGGGGGAGAGGGGGAGAGAAGGAGGGAGAGAGCGGAGGAGAGAGGGAGAGGGGGAGAGAGGGAAAGAGGGAGGGAGAGAGCGGGGGAGAGAGGGAGAGGGGGAGAGGGGGAGAGAGGGGGAGAGAGGGAGAGATAGGGAGGGAGGGAGAAAGGGAGAGAGGGAGAAGGGGAGAGAAGGAGGCAGGGGGTGGGGGCCTGAAGTGCCTTAAGAAAAAGGTTAATCATAACCTTCTGTGTTCGAATAAGATTTGTGACTCCTGTGAAGAACACACACACACATACTCTCTGACTGGGTCATCTCTGAGGTTCGATGTGAACCTTTTGGCGTGTTAAAAGATGGCATCTCAACAAATCCCCTTTCCTGTTTAATCGGATAAAACCCTGATCTCACACACACACACACACACACTCACACACACACACACGCACACACACATTCGCCACCATATACAACCTGATAGCAACCCTGTTGATGCTCTCGCACACACACACATGCAAGCACACCCAACTGCACGCACGCCAACAACCACCCCACGGCTCGATATAAACCCTGATAGCAACCCTGTCCACACACACACACACACACACACACACACACAGCTCGTACTACATCAGTCTAATCCTCTCCCTGACACAGTGAGGATTGGCCACATCAACCCCGTCACCTGGGGCTGGATGCCAGCGTGCCCGCCTGGGGAGGGTGCCAGTTTAACCCTGGCTCAGAGAGCCAACAAACTGACACCCGCTGGAAAACCCAGAGCTGTAATCCCTGACAAACACAACACCTACCAGAGACGTGTATAGTGAGGTCCACACACACACTGTTCTTAATCTCTTGAAATCAGGAGTGGGCCGTAATGAGACTGACCTCAAGCTTTGTTAATGGAAGCGTCGCGCAGCGAGGTGGATTTGTGAGTCATTGGCAAACAGCTGGAGTGTGTGGCGTGTCTTGTGGGTCATACGGTACGCAGTGTGTGGGGAGTAGTGTGTAGTGAGTAGTGTGTAGTTTGTAGTGTAATGTGTAGTGTAAAGAGGAGGTCTCCTGACTCCCACCTGTGTCTGCTATCCCGGTTCCTGATATCATTTGTCGTGGAGCATTTGGGGAAAAAGAGAGATTGAAAAAGAAAGAGGGAAAGAGAGAAAGATGGAGTGACAAAACAACATCGATTAGAAAACATGAATTTTGAATCTGAACAAGAATTAACATCTGTAGCCCACAGCTCCACAATGAACATTAGTCAATTTCTCTCCTCCAAAAATTGCTGATGTTTGATTCAGCAACAAAAGAAAATGGATTCAACCAGCCTTCTGCCTTTCCACATGAAATATGCACTCAAGACAGAAAGTTTTCCTATACACTTCCTCCCTAAGGGTGCTAATGTGTCAAAAGCAGACAGTTGAGAACAGACATCAGAACCTGGAGATGTTCTGTGAGACTATGCAGAAAGAACCATTGCGTAAGCGTCCCCTTGACAAGACTGTAGGAGGTCCATTGTGGTGTCTTGCTTCAAAAACTGACAAACTAGACAAAGCCTGTAACACAGCAGGTGGTATGATAATTATCTACTGAGTAATGTCTGTACCACCTTACCCCCTCTCTTACCTAGCCAGGGAGATGTGTTATATGTATCCCATGAGGGATGAATTCTAAAATAACGTTAGCTGCAAATTAAAGGCACACACAGAAACAAACAGACAATACACATACACACACCTCACCCTCTCAGTCAGTCAGTCAAAGAGTATGTCAAGACGCTATATTTATCTTGTCTTCTAAAATGTGTCATTCTATAAACACATCATACCCCACACAGATCAGAACAAAGCACATTCTGGATCACTCAATGCACTCCAGTCCAGACTTGACCATGACCAAAACCCATCCAAACCCAGCCCAGGTCCAAAGCCAACCCCCAAACCCAACCTCAGCCATCTCCTCGTCATCCCTCAGACCCTCCGGTTCCTCACTTGAGCTCCAGCACGGTGGTGGTGTATCCATCAGGGTGCACCCTGCGGATCAGGTTGAAGTCCCCCACGTAGAGAGAGCCGTCTGGGCCACAGGCCAGTGCCACAGGCCCATACAGCATCATGTCCCGGGCCTGACCACTGCAGCTTGGACCACAGGGGACGCTCCGGAACAAACCATTCCCCATCACCGTGGAGATGACGGGGGGTTGTTGGGAGAGAAACACGTTCTCCCCGTTCCCTTTATGGAGGATTCCTGGACAGATTTAGGAGATATATTAGAACTGGATTGTGTGTGTGTGTGTGTGTGTGGTGTGTGTGCGTGTGTGTGTGTGTGAGCTCACCGCTGTGTATATTGAGAGAGTGGTGTTTGTCCAAAGACCAGCCGCCCAGGTCAGATGGTACCATCTCAAAGCCTTGCATCATGGCCGTCCTCCGCTCCCATTGGATGGCACCTGGACAGGCCTCATACTCATATCCCACTGACACTGTACACACACACACACACAGGCATGCATCCGCACCCGCACACACACACAGGCATACACACACGCATGCACACACACCCACACAGCTGGTAAGTAGACATAAACACACACAACAACAACAGAACTAATTTTCTCAGAAGTCAGAAAGACACATGAAAGGAATGTAATGAGCAGTAATCAGTGTGTGAGGAGAGTCAAGAGAAGAGTCCACGTAATCAGGCGACATTTTCTCTGAAGCACCCAGAATTAGCTCCTTGGCCTCGGTGCTGTAATGACAGTGCTGAGCGCTGCACAAAGACAAACAGCCGGTTACGCCAGACTTCGGATCAACAAGCTACAACCAACAGCCCTTTACCTCTTCAGTCCCTATACAGGCTGAAAGCTACTTACACACACACACACACACACACATAATAAGAGAGAGAGAGGCAGAGATATATACCAGAATGTGCTAGGCCTATCACAAGGGGTAAATGTGCTGTGTTTCCTTCCTGTCTGCTATAAAGCAGCCTGGGGCTGTGTGGTGAACTCCAACCACAAAGGAAGCTGTTTCTGGAAACAGGTCTCCTGGTCATGGCCAAGAGAGACACAGAACACAGAGAGGAGGGAAGAGGACGATGGCAAGGCCTTTAAAAGAGAACCAACAGTCGGAGAGAGACACACACAGAGAGAGAGAGAGAGAGAGAGAGAGAGAGAGAGAGAGAGAGGGAGACAGAAAGAGAGAGTGAGAACAACAGACGAAGAGAGAGAGAAAGAGAGAGACAGAGAGAGAGAGAGAGAGACAGAGAGAGAGAGGGGGAGAGAGAGAGAGGGAGACAGAAAGAGAGAGTGAGAACAACAGACGAAGAGAGAGAGAAAGAGAGAGAAAGAGAGAGAGAGAGCGAGAGAGAGAGAGAGAGAGAGAGAGAGAGAGAGAGAGAGAGAGAGAGAGAGAGTAGGAGACAGAGAGGGAGAGAGGGAGAGAGGGAGAGAGAGAGAGACCGAAGGGCAGAGATTCAGACAAGAAAAAGAAAGGAATTAAAAATACAAGAAAAGAAGAGAAACCCAGGTATGACAGGAAGCAGAGGGGCGCTGAGACAGCCTGTGAGGCCAGGAGAACAGAGAGCATTGAAGGGTAGAGGAGGAGGTGAGAGACGGAGCGTGAGAGGGCAGGAGCAGCCTTCTATGAGCAGACAGGAGGAAAACACTGACAGAAATGGATAGGACCTGAGGAAACAGAGAGAGTGCATGCTAGGACACAACAACAAGGGGCGAGAGAGACCAGAGCAGGCATGTGAGGAGAGAGAAGGCAACAAGAGAGCTCGAGTATAGCAGGGAAAAGGGAATAGAAGAATGAAGGAAAAAGTGGAGAAGGGAGAAGGTAAAGAAGAAAAAAGCAGGTTTTACCGGTGGCTTGCGTCAGCCCCCAGACCTCCTGTCCGTACACATCAGTCTTGTTCCAGACCAGTCTGTGTACCAGGCCAGGTCCAGCCGGGTACCAGCGCTGGAAGAGCCGTCCCTGGACCCAGGCCCGAACGTGCACCCTTGACAGGCCTGCCAGCGGGGAGACAGGGGAGGAGGCTGGGGGAGGGGTGAGGAGGATGCGCAGCAGGGAGAGGTAGCCCGCGGCGCGTGTGCTAAGGTAGTTCAGCTTCACAAAGGACCCTGGGATAGCCACCTCTTCCTGCACCACCTGGGAGGAGAAGGGGGGAGAGGAAAAACAGAGGGAAGAAGAGAGTTACATTTGGTGAGTCAAGTCCAGTTAGTGTGCTTGCTACCAGTAAGTACTAAAAAGATAGGTATAAGTTACATTGGAAATAGAGGTGTCACCAAACAAGATGTGCACAAACTACAGCTACCTGTAGCTCAGGTATGACCGGACCCCTCTCTGCACATGCTCCAGTGTGTCTGGGGAGGGGGGAGGACAGGACCAAGGGGTATGGGCTCAGAACACTCCTGATGTCACACTTAGTGGGCGGAGACTCTTCCCTCGCCATGGTCACCTGGTCCAGGACCAGGAAGTCGTTGCTAGGTGTCCATATGGGGTGTGTCTGAGAGAGGAAGGGCGCGCGCTGGAACAGCAGGTTCACAGACACTGCCCCCAAGGTCACCAGGTCAAAGCTAGAGGGAGAGAGACACACACAGTAAAACACACACACACAGAGAGAGAGAGATTGAGGTACATGTCTATGTATTAATGTATATATGGGTGCGAGTGTATGTATGTCATTGTGTGGGTGGCTGTGTGTGCTTGTGTATGTGTGTGTGTGTTTGTACCTGCCATCCTGTCTAGTGACGGTGTATCCATATTCCGGATGTTGTAAAAAGGTGATGTTCACTCCAACCAGAGGTGACCCGTCCTCCAGCACAACATTACCCCTGATCACAGCTACCCGACTGGAGAGGGAGAGAGAGAGAGAGAGAGAGAGAGAGAGAGAGAGAGAGAGAGAGAGAGAGAGAGAGAGAGAGAGAGAGAGAGAGGGAGAGAGAGAGGGAGACAGAGAGAGAGAGAGAGAGAGAGAGAGAGAGAGAGAGAGAGAGAGAGAGGGAGAGAGAGAGAGAGAGAGAGGTATTAAGAAAGAGGAAGAGGGGGACGGAGAGAGGGAGGAAGGGAAAGAAAGTGTGAGAGAGAAAGGGAGAGAAAAAAAAACAGAAAGATACAGAGATGAGAAGAGCGATATGGCACTTTGTGTGAGTTTTCTAACCCCACCCCCCAGATATATGATTGACAGCAGAGCTGAGGGTCACCCGATTCCACCACGCCCAGCCTCCACCACGCCCAGCCTCAACCACGCCCAGCCTCCACCACGCCCAGCCTCTCAGAGAACGTTCCAATAGAACATACTAGAGATCCAAACCAGTGGAACGTCTCGCTGCCTTGGTTACCACCATAAGAAAGGGAGATGATGTTGAACTCTGGAGAGGTGTCTTGAAGTAACATCCATCAAAGCCACATGGAACAATACCCTCCTCAGTAATGTGACAGAAGCAATTATTGTAATGTCATGTAGGTAATGTGATTGAATCTGATGTAATTACAAATCTGATTACAGAAGCTATGTAGAGCACATCGAGGTACTGACTATTGCTGGCAAAGTGTGAAATAGGCTGTTTACTGCTGAAAAAGCAGCAGGCTTGGTTGAGTACAGACTAATGGATTCAGACTGACACACAAACCCACACACATACCCACACACACACACAGACAGTCACAGAGGATGCATGATCACAAACCTGGAGGCACATACACACAAACACATCATATACATACACACACACCCACAGCATACCCACACACTGTACATACACACGCACAAAAACACACACATCCACAAAACACCCTCAGACAAACACACACACACACTGAGGGATCATTGGAGCCTGCTCTCCGACACTGGGGGAGAAGGGGATGAATGAAGGAGGGCCCAGGTTCTCCCACCGCCACAGACGTTTGTTCTCTCAGCCCTGAGAGCCATCGATATCCTGCTCCCCCATAATTAATCCATCTGTTTATTCTAAAAGCCAGTAATAGAGGGAAGGGGGGGAAGAAAAACTGAAAGGGGGTCATTTGTCAGGGAGGAATCACTTCAGGTTGTTTCCACTCCAAACTTTCTAGGTCACGACGGCGTGGAGATGGATTGCTCTCCCCCGAGGCTCCTGGCGCCCCGTGAAATATTGATGGCGACACTTTTACGAGCGGTGTAACAGGACGACGCACGAGGCATAAATATGTAACAAACAAACAGGTGCCTGACACAGACCCAGACAGACAGGGGGAAATGACCCGGGGGTCGCTCTGGGTGACCTGCGGATGGATACGCAGATCATGCACACACACACACACACAAAGATATTGAAAGATCCACTTGCATGTATAAATATACAGTACGCAAACATACGCACGTACTCGGATCTAATATCGACCGACATCAACTTGTCCACATTGGCGACGCACACGTACACCTACGTACAACCACACATCTTGGGGTCAATACAGAAGATTGAGCTCTTTAGTGTGCCAGTCATGTTGGACCGCAACGTGGCTCATAGGTGCCCTCTCTCGCCCGTATCCGCGAGCGTCGATATAGGAAAGGGCACAACACACCTGCGGTCAAAGGGCAGCTCCCCCGGGAGAGTGTGTGTTGCGGTCCTGCCCAGGAGGAAGCCCACACGCTGGAAGAAAGCGTGCGTGTGCGAGGGGGGGAGGGCGGGCGGGGGCGGCGGGGCCGGGCCGGTCCTCTGGAGGAGCGCCAGGGGGTCTGGCGAGCCCTGGCACAGCGGGTCAGACGCACAGCTCACCTGCACACAGCAGTCTGGGTCGACACAGTCCACCAGCCCATCTGCAACACAGGCACACACATTCAAGCACACACACACACACACACACAAGATATAATCACGTAAAGGTTAAGGATGAGTGGACAGGCACAATCAAGGACACATGTAGGTACAGAGCTGCAAACATACACGCGCCGCACACATACAGTATAATCAGGTAAAGGTTACAGATGCTTAGACAGGCACAACCAATCAATCACACACTCGTACACAAACACACGGTAAAGGTTAGAGATGGTCAGACAGACACATTCAAGCACACATGGGTACACACACACACACAAACATTGTCATTAAGTACTTCACAAGCTTCATCCCGCCTAATCCTTTGAAGCCGCTCTCTGAGTGTCTGTGGGGACAGTATTTATGCCTGCAGGGCTAGCAACAATCTGCTCACATGGAGCTGTCTATAGGGGCATCGAGGAGAGCATGTGACAACCCTGTCATCTGCTCAATAAACAGACACCTTCAAGTAGAACTATACAGCACCTCTATGGAATTAAGGCCCAGAACAGAACCCTCTAGAAGAAAACTGTGCAGGTTCTAGATGTCCTATTACAGGCGTGTTTTCGGGGAGAAAGGCGAGAAAACTGTGTTGACATTTACAGCGGAAGCATTCCGTACCGCAGTAAAAAGGCCAAATCATTTTGTAATGGCCTCCGTTCCGACGGTCAAACGCTTTTGTTTCAGTCCTCAGAAAACGGCAACTTCACAGAGATGCTACAAAAAATGTGGATTCCACGAAAAAGAAAGAATAAAAATAATGTTTTTATCTATAAGATCAAAGCAAGCATACATCTTAGATCTTTTGAAACGTATTTGCATAAAATAAATCCCATGAGTCCTTTTGTGTGAATGTCTGTCCTATTTATTTCCTCTGTAGTGAGTCCTAATGAATACAGGGCCTTCTAAATGAAGCCTGGAGGCTGAGGGCTGGTTCTGACTGGAACAGATGAGATCATCCTCTCATCACTGCTGACAACATCTACCATCTCCATGTCCACCCTCAGAGAGAGAGACAAAGACAGAGAGAGACAGAGAGAGAGAGAGAGAGAGAGAGAGAGAGAGAGATAAGAGGCGACACAATGAGAGGATGAGAGACATACGGAGAGATGCGTAGAGAGATAAAAGAGGAAGGTAAAACACACAAGGGACTGAGAGAGAGAGAGAGAGAGAGAGAGAGAGAGAGAGAGAGAGAGAGAGAGAGAGAGAGAGTAAAAAAGGACAATAGTGCACCTGATAATGTAATCAGTGGTTGAAGCTGGTTGTTGTAATGTGTTGTGATAGATGACTGAAGGCAGATTAGATCTAATGGGTCTCTACACAGCTAGTTGAGCCCCAGTTACAGAGCAGGAGGATGGGTGAGAGGACTCTATTTAGAAAGACTGATATGTGTGAATGTCCATCCATAATTACACTGCATACTGCTTTTAGGACCAAAACAAAGTCATTACCAGGGCCCAGCTCTCTTTTGGCTGTTTTGTAATGAGCACAAAGGCCTGATGGAAAGGGTGGATAACAATGAAGTAGTGAGAGGTAAAATAAGAGAGGAAGTGTACGTGTGCATTTGTGTGTGTTTGTGTGTGTGTGTGTGTGTGTGTGACAGGGGTATTAAAGGCACCCATCAGTATGGCTTCCTCCCACACCAAGCTTCAAACTGGGGTCCACTGACCCAACATGCACCAGCCACACCCTCTGCACCAGCCACACCCTCTGGAGACACCGCCTTAACAAGCTACGCCACCAGACATCTCGGTTACATTTGTGTGGGATTAGATGAGACCCTCTCTGCCTACTGCTAAAGACAAATAGATTCATTAGGACTCAAAGGACATTTTGAGTGCTGGTCCTTTGAAACAAACTAGAACACAGTAGCTCCATTCCAGTAACAGGTGCACTGGCTGTGTGCAGGGAGAGGCCTTGTTTGTGAGGTAGATACGTTTGTGACATTTTGATTTACATTTAGTCATTTAGCAGACGCTCTTATCCAGAATCACTTACAGTAAGCACAGGGACATTCCCCCGAGGCAAGTAGGGTGAAGTGCCTTGCCCACGGCCAGGAATCGAACTGGCAACCTTCAGATTACTAGCCCGACTCACTAACCGCTCAGCCACCCTTCCTTTGAGGCTTTTCAGTAACCATGTCTCAAATTGTGTTTTGTTGTTTCTCTTACACATGTATTTAGAGCAAGAAATATCACTGATGAGCGACGCAAACATAAGATGTGTGTCTGCTCTAGTTTAATGTGGAAAGATCCTTTCTGGTGGCTCAAGTGAAATTGTTGCATTAATGTTCCTGAGGACGCATTCAGGAGTCTTTCATCCCAGCAGGGTTGGAGATATCAAAGACATTAGCCCAGATAGGGCTGATTAGTGGGTGGGTATACACACAATTATACCCAAGCTGTCCCTTTACACACCTACAGCGACACACACACACACACACACACACAGGGACATCATTATAATCTATTCTTTGTTCCCGTACCTCCGTCATTGTCCGTTCCGTCGCTGCACTCAGTCTCCATGACGACACTGCATCCGGGTCCACTCCACCCTGATTGGCAGATGCAGCGCCAACCACTCTGCTCCAGGGTACACCGGCCATGCCCGCTACACAGCCCCGGGCAGCCATCTGCAACACAGACACACACACACACACACACAACAACACACCATTTTACATTATGTATTGCCAGGTGGGTGTGTTTTTAATTTGTAAAGTGTGTTTCAGGCAGCGATGAAGGGCATGAAGAGGGGAGTGCCGTAGTGTTTGTGGGTTTCGACGGACTTGTGTGTGTGTGTGTGAGCATGTGTGTGAAAGTTAATGAGAGAAAAAGAACTTGCCTTTCACAACCACATCCAAGTCATGAGTGACTGTGGGAGAAGAGGGGGAATAGGAGACAGTGTTAATCTAACAAGCTTCCTAGCAAGAAAAAGAGGTGAGAGAGAGAGAGAGCGAGAGAGAGAGAGAGAGCGAGAGAGAGAGCGAGAGAGAGAGAGAGAGAGAGAGACAGAGAGGGGGAGAGATGGAGGGAGAGCGACAGAAGAGCGAAGGGCTGAGATGTGTCTAGTATTTAATAGGCACAGTTAGAGTGTGTCTTGACTGTTAGTTGTGGCTAACAGGTAGCAAACAGTGCAGTACAGTTTGTGCTTCACACCTTTCCCAGACGAATAATAACGCACACAGAAAAAACCTCACCTCCCACCCACACACACTCACCCAACGTGCAGTGCTCTCCCTCCCATCCAGGCTGGCACACACAGGTCCCGTCGTGGCAGTCTCCGTGCTCCTCACAGCGGGCGTGGCACGCCCTCTGGTCACAAGCCGCACCAAGCCAGCCCTCCTCACACTGGCACTGGGCCGCGCTACACACGCCATGACTGCTACACGGCACCGGGCACAGCTCTGCGGGGTGGGGGGGCGATGTGTGTGTGTGTGTGGGGGGGTGGTGGAAGAGAAAGGAGCAGTGTGTGTGTGTGTGTGTTTGTGTCAGGGGAAGTGGTAATGAAGGAGGGGGGATTTGAGGAGAGGGTGAAAAAAGGCAGAGCAGAAACCGAATTGGAAAAAAGAGAGCGATAGAGAGAGAAGAGATTAAAGCCTATCCTGCAGTGACTTTAAGTACTGCAGACGAAGGCGTCTCTTTCTCACCTGTAATAGTTAAGCTTTCAGACGCAGAGAGAGAACATCTATTACGGTAGGCAAACGCCTCAAATTTGCACTGCGTATTTAAACGCTCCACACTGACACTCTTTCCAGACGTTTGATCAGATTTGGAGAGTATCTTCATATCTCTTCTTCTCTCTCCTCCTCTGCCTAATCAAATCTCTGTGTTGTTTCTCTCTCTCGTCCGATATTACCACCTTTTTCTCTTGAGTTGCACCACCCTCTCCCTCCCTCCCTCCCTCCCTCCCTCCCTCCCTCCCTCCCTCCCTCCCTCCCTCCCTCCCTCCCTCCCTCCCTCCCTCCCCCCCCCCCCCCCTCCCTCCCTCCCTCCCTGGTTCTCCTCTAACGAACAGAGCCCCATCCATCAGAACAAGAACCCCAACTGCTGCAGGCTCCCTTCTCAGACTACTTATCCAGCGAGCGAGCGAGCGAAAAAAAAAAAAAAAGTTATTTCAATTTAAATATACATAGAGAGAGAGGAGGGTGTGTGTGAGTTGGGGGGGTGGATTAAGGTTGGTGAGTTTTACGCTCTCCATTAGAATTACATTAGCTAAGTTCTGGCTCTACAAGAAGTGGATGAATCATTTCTGCCTGTGAAGGGAAGGTTTGATTAAAACCTGAGGACCTAATCTCAAGGTGAAACTCTCCAATCTCAGATAGAGAGCTCCGTAGTGAAGCACAGGAGCTAATTCTCTGCTTAGCATGGCAGGCTCTCATCTTAAACCCATAAACTCCTTGAAGTGGCCCTGTGTGTGCGGAGGCAGTCGCTGTGCTCATGTAGGCAGGTGTGTGTGTGTGTCACTCTCTGCTCGCTCTGCGTGAAAGTGACAGAAAAGTTTGTCTGTGAGCGTGTGTGTAGGCATTTGTGTGTGTGCGAGTGACTGCATGGGTGTGTGTGTGTGTGGTCAGCAGATATCTATGGGTCAGAAAAGATTGATACACAGCATGCGGTGTGAGAGAAGTGTGTGTGCCCCGGTCCAAAGACAGTAGCTGTGTGCCATCTCTATAATGACCCTTTTCCCTCCTGTCAGCATTCACACAACAGTCAAGGACAGAGACACACCTCATACCGTAACACTTTCACCCCCCCACCACCACCACCATCCCTGCCACCACACACACACACCTCTCTAAACCTGCCAGCAAACTAAATACACCGTTCCACTGCTTGGCCCGACACAAACCCCAAGGATGTGAATGACCCTAGAAAATATGTATTTGGGTTGAATTCACTTTCATAATTTCTTGGGTGGAGAGATGCTTAATACCGTAGCAGCACTGATTTCAGCTACTGTAATTATTAGAGAGTCTTTTGGGAAATGTAAATGGAAAAAAACACATGAAACTTAAAAAGTTCCTTCCGGAAGCTAATATCCATGCAGTAATCCTGCATGCTCAGAGGAGAAACAGGCTTCAGCGGTGCTGCTCCCGCTGGGTTCCCTGGTCTATCTGAATCGAATGTACTTCTTAGTAAAACCTCCTTACTGCTTCTCACACGCCTTCTTTAAAAGGCCTTCCAGCTAAAAGCTCGACAATAGTAGGTTTGTTGACCTCTTCCAGACTAGTTTTAAGACTGGTATAGCTGGGGGTAGACTGACAGTGTTTGTGGATGTGTGAGTGTGTGTGTGAATGTCAAGGCGAGGCAGACTCTAGTCTGCTGGCAGGAGAAATCTCATTTACACCCAGCATGGAGCGCACACACAAACACACACACAAACACATTACACAACACACACACATTCCATTCAGCACCCTTTCAACATTCGTCCTTCTTATTAATAGATGCCCGAGAAACAAGCAAGACCATGCTTGTATGAACACAGCTCACCCGCACACACAGACACAAACACACACACACCCACACACAATAACCCGACGCAAATTCAACGAGTACCTCACAGTTGGTTTCCACGTGTGTCTGGGATCGCTCACCTATGTAGCAGTCTGGGCCGGTCCAGTTGGGTTGGCATGCGCAGGTGTCTGTGTCCAGCAGGTAGGTTCCATGACCAGAACACTGGTCCTGGCACGCAGGCAACGGGTCATCACAGCTCACACCCACCCAGCCTGCAGAGCACACACACTCTCCACGCACACACACCCCGTTCCCCGCACACTGGGGGTCCACACAGTCCACTGCAGAAAGAGAGGGAGGCAGACAGCGAGAGAGTGACACTCATTAATCCCATCAGCTAACATTAGATGAACTGTGTTCTTTGCCTAGAACTCAGCAGCTAACCAGCCTAGCAGCGCTGTAGTGCTTCCAGGACATTAGATATGCTACTGTAGCTGTGTGGGTGTATGTGTGTGTGTGTGTGTGTGTGTATGTGTGTGTGTGTGTGCTGTTTCCAGTGTCCCTTACTCCTAGAAAGGACTAGGCTAGGATACACACTGTGCTTCAGCACTTTGGCCCCTCTGGGCTAGGCTGAGCTGGGATGAGCTGGGATCTGTGTCTGTATGTGTGTGTGTCTATGTGTGTGTGTGTGTGTGTCTATGTGTGTGTGTGTGTGTGTGTGTCTATGTGTGTGTGTCTATGTGTGTCTATGTGTGTGTGTGTGTGTGTCTATGTGTGCCTGCATGTGTGTTTATATAAGTGCGCCTGTTTGTGTGTGTTTCTATGTGTGCCTGTGTGTGAGTGTGTGTGTGTGTCTGTCCATATGTGTGTTTCTGCTTGAGTGTGTGCGTGTAATTACAGCTCTATTTTTAGTCTCCTAGACTCAAGGTCAGTGTTGCTGCAGAGATGGATGTCTAGCTAAGTGTGTGTGTCATCAGCTGTGCTTCCTTTCTTAGGCCAGTTGAAAACACAGACTGAAGGATTCTAATGGCCACACATGTAAAGTCCCACCGGTATACAGACGTAGCAGAGTGTTCATCTGCTCCCTACCTTGTTCACAGTTCACTCCCTTGTAGGCTTGGTTACATATGCAAATTCCCTGGATGCAGGAGCCGTGATTGGAGCAGGTGGGGTCGATGCACTGCCCCTCTTCCACGTTACACTCCGCCCCCTTCCAGCCTTCCAGACAGGCGCAGCGACCCTTCTCGTACACGCCGTTACCACTGCACAGCACCGGGCACGAGTCTGCCCCAGGACACACACCCGTTAGGAACATGTACCACAACCCTCATTCACAAAGGCATCCACACGCACACGCATTTGTATACATGCACACATGTAGATGCACACACTGCATACACACCTACAGCCACAGACACATACATTCGCAGAACACACACACACACAAAACACACCAAAAAAGATACTGGAACAAATATACACATTCTCACAGCATTTTCACACACGATAACATACGTTCTTACGCATGCTGGCACATACACACACCCACATGCACACACGCTCATGCACACACTCACATGCACACACACACACACAGGACTGCAGTATATTACCACAGAGAGCACAGTCAGTGGCTGTGATGTGAGTAGGGCTACGCTTTCTTATCTCAACTAGTGTGCAAATTCAGCAAATCCTAAAGCTGACACACACAGTACACAACACACACTCCAGCTTATCCTCTTGCTGTTTCAATTTACTGAAGCACCACCTGAGCCTGGCTACCACGGCAACCCGAACCTCGCAGAAAATCCCTCCGCTGTCCCCTGGCTTGGAGCGGGCGTGAAAACAATCGAGAAAATGACAGATTAGAGTGGAAGAGAAGAGAGAGAGACGGCGATATCTCCATGTGGGAAGGAGAGGGCGTAGCTGAGGTAATGACAACCAGAGACAGGAGCTCGCCAGTGAGCGAGAGGGGTACTTCTGCCGCAAGAACGTCTACAGAAGAAATGAACTGTGGAGCTGTCTGTGGGACTGTGAGAGGAACTAGAACAGGTACCACAGGAGACAAGGTACGCTGCTGTCTGGGAGAACAGCAGGAGAGAGCAGCAAGCCACCCCGAGCCAGCAGCAAGAGACACCACTGTGCTGCGGCTGCTGATTGTCAATTTTCATTTCAAGTCAATCTGCTATTTTTGGCACGGCTGTAAAAGGTAAACAACATTCCCAAAGCAGCGTGCACCACAGGGGGACGAAGAACAAGACTAGATCCAAAACTCTGTCGAACAGAATCTGTCGTGGACTGATCAGATACTGTATGTCCTTTATGATGATGAAGACCAAGCAGACCAAGCAGCAATAAACGATGTGCCTGTGACTCCTGGTGTATTACTATAACTGTGTGTATGCATGTGTGATTGTGTTCATTCCCAATTTGGGGTGGAAAGCGTATATAGCCTTATATGCCAGCATGTTATCACGTAATCCTTTTTGAGAGTGTTTCAGAAACATCCGTCGAACTTTGCAGACGGATGAAATGAACAGCGGAGCGCTAAACGAGGCAGGATGAGAGGCGAGCATGAATAAATGAAGAGAGATGAATAAGTCATGGGTGTGGCATCAGAGCAGTTACTCACAGAGAGAATCCCGGCACAGAGCTTTCCCCTAACCTAGTTTGGAAAATCAGTCCGCACACCTCGGTACACACACACACGCAAGTACACACACACACACACGCGCGTGCACATACACACAGGTACAAATACACAAGATAGTGCAACATAGAACACATGGCCAAAAGACATATACGCACACACACACACACTGACCTTTGGCACAGTCGGGTCCCAGGAAGCCGGCGAAACAGTGACAGTGTCCTGCCACACACTCCCCATTCCCATTACAGCTGGTGGAGCACCCGTCCATAGTATCTACACACACACACACACACACACACACACACAGCCAGAGGAACACACACATAGGCACACACAAAGGATAGACATCAGATACAGTTTCATCCTCTGGCAGAGGGGTTCTGTTATTGAATCAGAGATCTGATAAGCGATGGCTGGTTCCCGGGAGACAGGGCCCATATTAGATTAGGCTGATCATGCCGCAATAGCACTCTGGGGAACAACCGAGCATTCCCTTCCACTCAGCGACCCTAGACGCATTAGAGAGCATTAGTGCCTAAACAAACCCTGTGTAATTCACAAAACATCAACACTTCATGAACAAACAAAGTCTATGGAGAGACATAGTCATAAAAGCCATTGGAGCTGATGAACAATATTGGCAGAGGCAGTAGTGAGTTATATCAAGGGTACCTCAGTACACAAGGCAGCGGAGATCAATGTAAGGACTTGTTACAGCCAATGTAATGAACAGAAGCTTTTTCATCAAGCCTTTCCCTTGAGGATGAGTAAAGACTGTTCTTTGACGATCCTATCTTCTTTCAGTCCTCTGTCCTTCATCTAGGATCTCTACTTCACAAAGAGAGAGAGGGAGTGTTTGAAAGAGTCATACTATTTGATATTGCACTGGCAGGCCCTAAATCAAGATCTCCTTCAAATAGAATTGCTGTAATTGCGGCGGTCCAGAACTGAAACCAGGTCTGGATCCTATATCTGTCCTGTTTATGGGCTTAATCTTTATATCATACTGCTGTTTTCTCTTAATTAGGTTTAAGTACCAACACAATTTAACCTCTGCAACCCGTCTTCATAATTAATAGAGAGGAGACCATTTCTGCAATACTCTCTGTCACTAACACGTATTGTGACAATGGGATATGGGATACAGTACATCCTATATATCACGTCTCTCACCAATACTTTGCTGAGGAAAATGATCCACCTGTTGGATACAGACAAAGGTGGAACCAGGAGACAACATATTTTTCAATCACAATATATGTCTTTAATAATATATCGTTATAATTGTATAGTTATTGTACTTGCAAGCAGAGACTCCCTAACTCCTACACCAAGTCCCAAAGCAGCAGCTCAGTGACTTCCAGTAACCACGGGAACAACCTCCTGTACTGTATACATCATCTCTCAACCAATGCTTACAGCAACAATGGGAATCAACCTCAGCATCATCTCTTCTCTTCTAAATTCACCACTGTATCAGGACTGAACCTCTTCACCATGTGTGTCCTGGCCCAGCAAGCCAGATGCCACATGCCTCACAGCCCTGACACTGCATGACAGCAGCCACCGCCCTGAGGCACCAATGACACATGCTAATGAGACAGGCCCTTCCACCAGCTGGTGACATGCAGCCTCCTGGTCTCCGCGGCAACGCGTCACTACGGAAGCAATTTTCACCTCCATCACCTGTCACTGTCACGCTGATGGAAGGGGGGAATGGCAATCACCTCGCACACTCGTACCTATTTCACACACGCACGCACACACACCTATCTCAGTCTCGCATGCTCTTTTTCTTCAGCGGCCTCTCCTCCTCCTCCTCCCTCTCACTCTTTTTCTCAGGACCGCAGGCACAGAAAGACAGACAGACACACACACACACACAGCCCAATGTCAGACACACAACTCCCTCACACACTGAGCTGAGAGATACCACAAAGACAGGCTGGAGACATGGGGTCCCTCCTCTGAAAGGACAAGGTGGAGCAGGGACAGTGCCCCAGTAATTACCTACCTGTCTATATTCAGCACCAACCACTGTATTCAGCACACTCCTCAATTTGCATTGTCATCTAGGTGCCATGGCAACTCGCTACCAGTATCATATCTTCACACAGGTCTAGCATTGCTGTCTTCCCCTTTCAATAGGCTATGGCGTGTGGTTATGTAGTGTGGTGTGTGATACCGGTTCTCGTTAATGTATAGTTTCAAAGGTATTTTGAAGATATTTCCAGTGAAAGAACCGGCAGAACACATTCATGGAATACTTTTCATCTTTTCCGGTAATCAAGTCTCTAATGAGTGTGATGAATTTGAGGGGAAAAACCCAGTGATACGGTGCAAGGTGCAGTGTTGCCTCCTCACCTATAGGGGTGCTGTGCAGCAGCACAGGCTCCAAGCTGCGGCCGTCGTTGTAGACAGCAAGGTGCCAGGTGCCGGGGTCCATGTACTCGATGAAGCCCGTCTCCTGCAGAGCGCTGAGCAAGAGGCCCCTAGGTGCAGACCCTGGATCAGCCAGGCTTCGTGGCAGCTGCTTCCCATCCAGCAGCTTGACAAAGTCAAACTGAGCCCAGGACAGCATGCAGAGAGAGCCCACAGGGAGTGCAATATTCAACAGTTAGAATGAATAGACAGGATATGCACATTCATGTTAGGCCCCAGAAGAGCATCAAGGAGGAAGTGACATAAGCCCTTCCTGAAGCTGGGGGCAGCTCATGGAGCTGCTTGGATGGGCCTCTATATCCATGGTTTCTGGGTGCTGCAGTTGTGTTGAGGAGATGCGATACTAATGACCGAGCTTCCTGCTTGCCGACATCCTCTTGGAATAGCTGCGGGTGTTAGTCAGTGAGCAATCTTTTCGGAAACATTCATGAATCCGTCTTGTTAGCGGAGATACATGGGCCAAGGATGTGACCGATTCAATGAAGGATGTAAAGTTCATCTGGCTTCACACTTCCCTGTGAAACTCTACGCCAGCCAGCCAGCTCCCTCAACGCGTTCTCTAGAACACTTTCTCTTTCTCTATCCTAAAACACATCACTCAGGTACAGAACCAGCCAGTCAGATGGAGCATGGCTATATTTCAGCTTCAAACTCCCCATGTGCTCCTTCCCACGTGCTTTCTCCTCCTCCCCTCCCCCCCCCTCCTCCGCTCCTCTTTCACCCCCCTCCTTGTCTCTTGCCCTCCTCCCTCTTCTTGTCTCCCTCTCTCCAAACCTCCTTGAACTAGAAGCGGCGTGTGTGTCGCATTCCCCCTTGAGGGCTGGGTGTCACACGGGTGTCAAAAACAGCTCATTAGACCTCTTCATGCAGGAGGGAGCAGGCCTGTGCCGATGTTAAACAGCACATGACTCAGGATGTGTGTGCGTGTGGGTCTGTGTGTCCTTTGCCAGTGAGAAAACGTCACCACCGAGTACTCCGTACTGGGTCGTGTGTGTGTGTGTGTGTGTGTGTGTGTGTGTGTGCGTCCATGCAGTACATGATTAATGCTACACAAGCTCATATGACCTCAATGACCACAACAAATTCTACCAGGCCATCAGGTCAACAGGCGTATGTTTATGTGTGTGCACGTGCGCATGTGTGTGTGTGTCTCGTTCCAAATGACTCACCTGCGTGTGAGTGGGCGGTACGTTTCGGCGCCCGTAGACCCCCAGCAGTGCATTGTGGGACAGAGAGAGGTTGAACTTGATATAGGTGGGGTGGTGCACTGTCAGGTGGAACCTCCAGAACAGACCAGGAGGGATGGCTTGAGTCTGCTGGGTCCCAATGTCCACCTCCCCTCTGTCTATGGAACGGCCACGCACCCACTTATCTACAGGAGGCAGCAACACACACACACACACACAGAATGCACAGACACACACACAAATACACGCACACAAATAGTGTAATTATTTACATGTATTATTCGGTCATTTTAGCTCCATGTTTCCATCCACTCAATAAGATAGCACATTGTGAAGCAAAACAGCCTCTCCAAAGGTCATTCTTTTATCAATCACTTTGAGAGGCAACGTGGCTCGATGGAGTGCGGCATTGTGTGTGAAGTGTGTGTTGCCGTGCGTGCAGCAGTGTGTGCAGCATTTGAGTGTGTGTGTATCTGCATTGTGTGTCGACCAGCACATGCCCATCTCTTTGTCCTGGTCCACATTAGCATCCACTCCGCAGACAGGCACAGAGAGAAAAAGAGAGGAAGAGAGAGACAGAGTTACGCTGTCAGACGTGTGGCTGTGTGTGTGTCTGTGTGTCTGTGTCTGTATGTGTGTGTGTCTGTGTGTGCCCAGCTCTTTGTGCTTGGAAGAGAATAGCTATCGATGGTGAAGGTCCCTTAGCTCCAGTCTGCTCCTCTGCGGTGCCTTCATGTGTGCTTTATGTGGTTGCCAGGTTCATTGTTGCTGGTGCAGGAGGGTCCTCTCACTACTCTTTGTGCCAGGCATCACAGTGAGATATGCATTCTGGCTCCTAAACTAAGATGGAGGCAATCCAGTGACAAGAAGAGAGCGAGGGTTAGATTGTTATCAGACAAATACAGAAGAACCGTTAGGGGACCTGATTTACGGGGCCCGGTCTCTCCCGATCCATAACCCCCACGGCAATGTGCTCTTGTAGAGGGAGGGAGAGAGGGAGGGAGAGAGGGTGGGAGACTGAGAGCAACAGAGGGATGAAGGAAGAGAGGAGGAAAATGAAGAGAGGTGGAGAGAAAAAAAGATCATTTTGTGAAAGAGAGAGAGGAAAGGAGGGGGTTAGGCAGGCAGAGAGAGTGAGGTGTCCTCAATGCAACACAGAGTGAGATCTACCCCTCTGGTCTCCAATTATAGCAGAGAAGCCTCTGCCCAGCCCATAATATGCTGCCAGTCTCCCTGGTAACCCTTTGGCCCCGTGCCACAAAATAGAGAAACAGTCAAAGGAGATCCAGTCCATATTGTGAGGATGGCAGGCTGGAGTCCAGAGCCAGATGAATAGGACATGGCAAGCTGCAGGCGAGCAGACCAGCATCCAGGTCCCTCTAATGCTAATTATTCTCCACTTCCTCCCCGCGTCTGACGCAATGGAGGGACAGAAACAAGCGCTCAGGTCAACCCACCGCCCCCGACCCCCCGTTCAGAAACTGGAGGGGTGACGGAGGGGGAGAGGAGCGCTCGGGGTTGCGGGGCCGCGCCAAGGCTGCTGATGCAAACGCTGGAAAAATACCATCAGCATGCACATCTAACACCGTGACTCCTGCACATCCTCTACATCCCCAGTTCTCTTTCTCTCTCTCTTTATCTGCTTGGAATATACAATAACAGAGAACAATCATCTCATATTGAAGAGAGGAAGGTGAGAGAGGAGATAAAGAGAGTGCTATAAAGGTAGAGAGAAAGTAATAAAAAGATGAAGAATGGGCAGAAAAGGAAGGAGAGTGAGTTAAAGAGAAAGAGAGAGACACCGAAAGAGAGAGACAGGAATGGAGGGTGGGGGTTTCCAGTGAATGGTGTTGGGTGGGACGGTCTTTTTTATAGTGAAGTGATGTAGCAGTGTGTGTCACAGTGTGTAGTGTGGATCACAGTGTGTAGTGTGTATCAGAGTGTAGTATACACCAGTGTGTAGTATGTATCACAGTGTGTAGTGTGTATCACAGTGTGTAGTGTGTATCACAGTGTGTAGTATGTATCACAGTGTGTAGTGTGTATCAGAGTGTAGTATACACCAGTGTGTAGTATGTATCACAGTGTGTAGTGTGTATCACAGTGTGTAGTGTGTATCAGAGTGTGTAGTGTGTATCAGAGTGTAGTATACACCAGTGTGTAGTATGTATCACAGTGTGTAGTGTGTATCACAGTGTGTAGTGTGTATCAGAGTGTGTAGTGTGTATCAGAGTGTGTAGTGTGTATCAGAGTGTGTAGTGTGTATCAGAGTGTGTAGTGTGTATCAGAGCGTAGTATACACCAGTGTGTACTCCCAGGCTCCCAACCATCTCTCCCATTAGCTCAGATTACAGATGTCAATCAACATAATGAATGGGGCAACACTAACACAGCAGCCTTAACCTGTCAGAGGAGACCTCAACACTCAGGCATTCTGTCTGATAGTTCACAGACAGCTGTCAACATCTACACATCTTCTACTCCAAAGAACACCGGACGGAACTTGGGGCTATGATGAAATGGTCCAATAACATAATCATGGACTTCCTGTTTGTCTCTTCAGAGTGGAGATGTTGAAGGCGCACCAGAGATTGTAGGAGACAGTATCAGTGCTTTTCATCAGAGGTGGATTGGGGACAATATGTAAAATGCCTGTTTGTTTTAGAAGCAGGCAGCAATACTAATGGTTAGCTTATCTCTGTCATCACAGCAACGCCGTGATAGGATGATAAATGGTGTGCTATCTGTCCTGCTCAGATTTAACGAGAGGGGGAGAAGGAGAGGGTGGAGAGAAGTAGAGAGGGAGAGGAGAGAGGGATAAAAGGAGAGAGGGGTAAAGAGGGAATAAGAGAAAGAGATGGACATAGTTGATTTTAATGATAGAGAAATGTATCCCACATAACATGCACTTACACACATGCACACAAACAAATTGTGCAATTCCCAGTGTTAGGCTAATGAAGAAACGTAGTATCAGGTTGAATATGCATCCAAAAACATATTATCATAATGTTTTTACATTATGCAACATACACGCACCCATGCACACACACACGCACGCACACACATATATCTTATCTTCACCTCTGGGTGTAACACACTCTACCGTGTGCACACACACACATTACCACCTACTAATTACTATACAGGGTGACAAGGAGATATTCACATCAGTCCGTTACAGTACTAATACACTGGGCCGTGTGTGTGTGTGCGTGCGTGCGTGCACGGTGAGGCACAGATGAGATGAGAGAGTAACTTGACACCAGGCCTGATTAATGTCTCTCGCCTTAGGGTTTCACGGGTAAAACAATTACACCTGTAATCTATTTTCAAAGGAACTAAACTGTCTTTTCAATTAATGTTATTATTCCTCAGATTCTAATGAAGCTGCCAACAGGATACTGGTGTTGAGCAAGAGGCTAGTCGGACAGGATACGCCGGAGGACTGACTACGTGAGAGTGTGTGTCTGTGTGTGCGCGTGTTTGCTATGACTGTATGTGTGGTTGCACGGACACATATTTGTGTGAAAAGAGTGTGTGTGAGTTCAAGACGAGCAAATGCACGTGTGTGTCTGTGTGCAATTGTCTGTACGCAAGTTTGTGTGTGAGAGTGTGTCTAAAACTCCCCACAGTGCGGAGCTGACAACATTAATGGTTTTCTAAAAGAGCTCGCCTTAGGACAGATAAAAATATCACAGCGGGCCAGGTCACCATAATTAAGGGAATTCAATTAAAAGGCTTTTTGGAGGCAGGTGTCTTAATAAGACACCTTCTGTGTTTGATGGACCTATGAATGTACCCCAGAGCTAGGAAGGAGATCATCTTATTGGACTTCTAGAGCTCTCCTTCCTCCATAGAAAGTCTCCACCCCTTCCAGCAACATACCCCTCCCCCTTACTGAGTTAACAACGTTAATGTCACCCTACATATATGCTTTCAACCAGCGTGTTGATTTGAATGGAATGATGGAGGGGCTTAAAAACCGATCATGGGAAATGTTTTAATTTATTTTATGATTTCATTTTGATGCGAGTTAAGATATTGAGGAGATTTTGAGAGACACTTAGATAAACCATGAAGATATTGGCTTTGTTGCTTTGTGAGGTTCGGGGATTGTCATCACAGTCTTGTGACTGTCTACCGCTCTGATGTGTGTGTGTGTGTGTGTGTGTGTGAGCATCAGAGCATGTATCACAGCATGTGCCGATCAATGAAACCGATGTAGCAGAGACCTGTCTAGTGCACACACACACACACACACACACAGTCATACTGCAGATTATTGATGTGGTCTTTAGGAAGCCTACTCTCTAGGTCTGGCTCCATATCTCACTCATCTGTGGAGGAGTTCAAGCCGACTGAGTACACAAGAGACCGCCTGACGGCTGACTGACACAAACATGCACGCACACACATCAAACCAACCACAGTCACACACACACACACACAACCAGCCACACAAACACAAGAAGCAAAGCACACAACCAAGCACACACACATACAGCCAACCAGCCACACACACTTGAGCATACGCACACACACACTCACACACACACACACACTAGGAGTGAGCAGACTGTAGGGTGTTTCATCATCTTCTGTGAATTAGAATGAGGGAGTGTTCCACTCTGGACCGCACGCCCTTCCTCTGTGTAGTGGGCATTCCCCAAGTAGCATTACTGCACAACTCAATGGGAGTTTATGAAGGAATGAGCGTCTCTGGCAGTCAACTCTCCACAGTGCATCAAGTGCTTTCATGTGCTGCAGGGGAAGTCTTCCACATCCAGGGTGTGAGTGTGGAACTGCATGTGTGTGTGGATGACACTGAGGAAAGAGGTTGCCAGTAAATGAAAAACCTTGTGTGTGTGCATGCAGGGAGTCGTGTAAGTGTGTGTGTGTGTGTGTGTGTGTCCGTGCACGGGCATGCGTGTGCGTGTGCATTCCTGCTGCTCCCTCATGCCCCAGCCTGGGGCTGGTTATTGAGGGGGCACACTGCAATTAGAGTCGTACTAATTAAGAAACCTTTCATCTGCATAGGACTGTTAAGCTCCCCCAGGAAGGGCTGGATATGCCACGAAGACACATCTACAGGAACAGACAGTTCTACAGGAACAGACACATCTACAGGAACAGACAGTTCTACAGGAACAGACACATCTACAGGAACAGACACCTCTACAGAAACAGACAGTTCTACAGGAACAGACAGTTCTACAGGAACAGACGCATCTACAGGAACAGACACCTCTACAGGAACAGACAGTTCTACAGGAACAGACAGTTCTACAGGAACAGACGCATCTACAGGAACAGACACATCTACAGGAACAGACGCATCTACAGGAACAGACACATCTACAGGAACAGACACATCTACAGGAACAGACACATCTACAGGAATAGACACATCTGACAATGCTCGTCAATTAAAACTTGGCTGGCTAAGTTGTCAAACTCCTACTTTTTTTCAGACTTTTTTTCAGTCATTTTCATTCATATTTGTTGTTTGTCCTTGCGTCAGATAAGGATGCTCACAAGAAAATATGTTTTCAAAGAATTTGCATCATAAAAAATTTGATTGCATGGAACTCCTTCATAGTAATCAATTATGTCATCATACATTATAACCATAACTTGGTACAGCATTCCAGTTTAGCTAACATCAGACTGGATGGAATCATATCAAAACAGCTTCAGCATCGTACAACATGCCTCAATGCTTCAATAAAACTGTAGATAAACTGAACTCCACATCCTTTCTCCTCCTTGACATCATAGTACCCATTTCCCTATCTCCTTTTCGATTTATTTCCCCATTCCTCTATATAATCTGACAGATGATGTCACTCTCTCTGGGAGGTGATGGGGGTGGCTTTGCGAGTGTGATAATCCTGGCACGGGATGTACTTAATCCCTCATCTCCCCTGCCAACCTCCTTCTACCATGACCACCGCAGGTTATCTGAAAACACTGGATCAGATTATCGTCTGGATCAGTTTTGTTTGGGGATTTGACTGAATGTGAAAGCCGTTGGATGGGTGATGTCATTGATGTAGCGCCGCGATGAGTCCCGAGGTGCAGACTCTGGACCGTCCCATTTGGATCCTATATGGGGGGGAACTGAAAACCTCCCACGATATTGGCTGTAATGTTGTATTTTGTTGTACTTTTCTACTCATGTTTAAATGTTCACTGTTTGCACCTGCCCACCAAAGTAAATTCCTTGTTTGTGACCACTTACTTGGCGATTAAACTATATTCTGATTCTGTAAGAAGGAGCCTTTGATGGGACAACCCTGAGCAATCAGCTAAGCAAAGTCTCTGGGCCTCTCAGTGGCACCAGAAGATGTTTGAACGTGTTGGTCAAGGACAGTGGCCATACTAGACGTTTGTTAGGAGAGGGCAACGTTGTTAACTCGTCCTCCTCCTGTGCCTGGCTCGAAGGAGGCATTTGATTGGTCGAGGGGGGAAATGATACACGGTATAAATCATAACCAGATTAGCCAATTAGCTGCTGGTCGTAATGAATGATTAATGATTGCAGGGATTTTCTCCAGGGCATATCATGGAACAGCATGTTGGGAAGGACCCTAATCCAATAGAAAGCAGTCTAAAGACGTGTCAGGGGACATCAGTCATTTTGAAACATTCATATCTTCATTACATTCCCTTGCAGTTACACAGGAAAAAATGGGCCTTTCCAACTATTGTTCACTTGCAATAGTGTTGTAATATTTGATATTTTAATATACTGTCTGTGTATGCATGTGAGAGTGTATGTCTGTACAAACCTGTGAGCCGTGTGTCAGTGTTTACAGTGCACGTGTGTGTGGGTGTTTATGCCAGGCGCCCATGCACTCACCCTTGTCGCCGATGTGCGTGTGTTCAGGGCCGTGTGTGTCAGAGGAGAAGATGGGGCTGGTGGGGCTGGCACCGTGCCCGCTGTGCCCGCCGTGCCCAACGTTGTCCTGCTGCTCCACGCTGCTCAGGCCGTTCTCATACAGCTGGCCCTGCCCCCCCTGGCGGAGACGCCAGGTCAGACCAAACAGGTGCACCGCTGGAGGGAGCAAGGGGGGGGAGAGAGAGATAAATCATTATTTATACACGAGAAAGAGGTGTGGTTGATTCCTCTTTAATGCTCGTCTTAGCACCCCCTCATCTAGTTTATATGCTTATTAGTGCCCAGCAAGGCACTGGGCAATTAACAGTCTCACACACACGCACACACCCACTCACTCTCTCTCACACACACACAGGCAATCACACACACACGCACACTCACACACAGCATTGCCGAGGTGGGCAATTAAGTTAGATCTTTGGTGGCTGGGCCCAAGGCTGATATTAAAGAGCTAACACATTCTTTTATGCTTGAGTAATGATCCTTTCAAAGCCGTCGTGGATTCAGAGTCCATATGGCCCTTTTAAACAACAAAGATGGGGGAGGATTGCTTGCTTCCCCCACCCACTCCCCCACCTCCCCAGTAAAACATATTTACTAGGACAACAGTCAAACACGCCGTTAAATTCAAACAACCAACACCTGCTGATAAAGAAAATTAATGAGCAGCTTGACTGGCCCGTTCGGCAAAAAGTGGCATAAAGAAATCACTCCGAACTCGGACAAGTCATTGTGCCTCTTTTTAGTTTTTTTTTTAGATTCTCAGTTAAAAGGATGCAAAAAAGGGTTGAACGCTTTGGAGATATGGAGAACAAAGCAAAAGGAATACATCATTTAGAGTTTTTTCTTTTTTTTTTCTTCTCCCCTGACACATCCACCAGATCAAACACGAGCAGAGACTGAAATCACAAAGTTAAGCACGGAGCGTTGACAGTCAGTGGACGGTTATTGCATGTAGATCAAGGTAATGGAAGTTCTAACAACTTCAAACAACTCCAATGTCTGTCGTCTGGCAGGCTGATTTTCCCCCAAATACACAATACACAAGATACACACAAACAATAGCTGTTTGAATCTGCACATATTGTTGCGAGCTGATGCACACACACACACACACACACACACAAATACACAAAGACACTCTCAGATACCCATTGATGAAGAATACCTAATTAAAATACAGATAGTTCAAAGAGATGGCCAAAAGAAAAAAATATATATTTCTTTGAAAACTACAGTAAATGTATGATGAGTTCTGAGAGTTGACAAAAGATTCAGTCCCTGGTTCTAACACTCACAGGAACACAGGATTGTCAAGCACACATTGACACGTATACACAGATCCAACTCGCACCAAATCACACACACACACACACACACATAAATGCACACCAATAAAACACACACTAAAAGACAAGCAGACACACACTCTCTATTGGGAGCAGCATATCACACACATCGACATGTTATCTTTTGACAGGCCCTGGCCTCAGTTGGATTATCAAGCCAATCATGCGTGCGAGCAAGCGGGAGCTTCAAAGCAGAACACAGACACTTATTACAACCATAAGGGACACGTTAGGCATCCTTCAAATCTCACTAATTGAACTATCAATGTGTGAGAGGAAAAGGACAACTGGGGATCATTTGAAAACCGAGGTGAGGTCCTTCACTTAAAAACAACTGCTATAATCTCTCTTATCTATTACGGACTTAACGTAAGGTCCATTTGGAGGTTTCTTCTCTGTAAGACAGTGAATAGACATGACTTTCTGACTTGTTTCCTCTCTCCTCCCCTCCACCTCTTCTCCCTCCATCCCTCTCAGTGATCCGCTCCCCCCTTCCTGCTCTCAGAGCTCAGCAGAGGCCCCACTCCAGAGGTGGCCGTGGAGACAGCACACTGGTAATAAGCTCTCCTCTCGTTCCTTTTCCTCTCCTTTTCTCTCCTCGCCTCTTCTTCCCCCCCTTCATTCTCCTCTCCTTTTCTCTCCTCTCCTCCCTCTCCCTGCCTGTTGACCTTTAGAAGGAATTAAGCTGAATCTTTCGAGTATGTGTGTGTGTGTGTGTGTGTGTGTGTGTGCGGGAGGGGTGGGGTGGGCAGGACTGGAGAACACTACAGAGGTGAAGGGGTGGGCGGTTCAACATACTCAAAAGCACACACACACCCACACAGCGCACACACAGCACACGCCAAAAGGAAAAAACACTTGCAAACTCCACAGTGTGGCAGGGCCTAGTTATTAGAGCGCCCCAGCAGAGGAATGGAGCTGTGGCGGAGAGCAGTTAACAGGTCTGAGCCTCCTTACACATGAATCATTGATCAGTGTGACAGAGAGATGACTGGAGGTAATACTCTGTCTGTCTCTGGGAGAGGGGATGAATCTGGACCCACTACACTGCATCACCCAGCGGAGAGAGGAGTGTGTGGTGTGTGAGTGGTGTGTCTGAGCGTGTGTGTGTATGCACGTGTGTGTGTGTGTGTGTGTGTGTGTGAGTGGTGTGTCTGAGCGTGTGTGTTTATGCACGTGTGTGTGTGGACAGGTCTACTGGTGCATGAGGATTTTCAGACTGTAGGATAGCTGGTGATTTCTCTCCTCTATGCTTCCCAACAGTGATGTGTAGCAGCATGACTATAATGATGCAGACACAGAAGCAGCCTCAGTTATAAAAGTGAGAGGAGAGACAGAGATGGAAAGAGTGATTGTGTGTGGTAGAGAGAGAGATAGATAGAGAGACAGAAAGAGAGAGAGAAAGAAAAGGAGAGACAAAGATAGAGTGACAGAGAGAGCTGGAGAGAAGAGAGCTTGAGTGTGAATGAGATAGAGAAAGAGAGGGAATGAAAGAGAGAGCCAGACAGAAGACCAAACGAGAGAGCCAATGGGAGAGATAAAGTGAGAGCAAGAATAGAGACGAGAAAGAGAGGAAAGAGTGTGATATACAATACATATATATCTGTCTACAGCGCTAGCCTTACCAGATGCCTACGTCTGATAATTGTACATTGATTAATAACACTAATATCAAAATTGTGAGATAATCTCTTTCTCTTCCGCCTGCAAATGAGTGGTGGTACAGAAGACTATATGATTTATGATATTACTGTTGGACTATGTCTCTTTACAGTGTCATAGATAGGAACAAATGAGCCAGTTTGTCATCTCACTCCAGTATTATTGGAAAGAGATTTTTTGGGGGTGTGCAATTGTAATAAATATCAGGGACACTTTTGAGGATACTGTGTTCCTGAATGGTAGAAGCTGCTGTGGCTGTTGTTGTTCTTGCTGTTCTTGCTGTTGTTGATGCTGCTGTTAGGTGAGAATCTGTGAATGCCTCTATGGATTAGAAGAGAGATGATTGCCTTTGGGGGCCAATGTCTTATGATTGGATTCGACTGGAGGGGGATTGGTATGTGCTTGTGTGTGTGTGTGTGTGTGTGTGTGTGTGTGTGTGTGTGTGTGTGTGTGTGTGTGTGTGTGTGTGTGTGTGTGTGTGCACTCAAGTGTTTGTATATGTAGGTGATGCCAAAGATTTAAGTCTACATAATTGGAGTCCACAGTGGTATATGTGCGCATGTGTGTGTTCACAGAAGTGGCAATTTAACCACGAATGAACCATCTCTCCTGTTGTAATGGCCATTGTCACTGTGAGATCCTAGCACGCTCCCTGTATGTGATGCTGATGGTATGGATGACTGGAGAGAGTATTGAACAGCTTATTGATAGCAGTCTAAGCTGGAGAGCTACTCTAGTCTGTTAAAGATGCCTCATCGACAGCCTCTCTGGCTCCAACATCTAAAAGAAATCCACAAAAGATTGAAACACTGACAGCTGGTTCTACCAGAGGAGAAACAATCTGCAAATAAACAACCAACCTAGTATATAATATGCATGTCTGTGAAAATGCTAAATATTGTGCAAATAGACATGTTTTTCTTGTAAACAAGTATTTCAATATATTTAAAGTGGAGGAATATACAGTAATCACATGGTATAAACAGTGTTATCTAGTCTCAAGGTGGCTACAGTGTTCAAGCCTCGGGCTCAGCTTTTTGCTATTCACTGAGAAAGAAGCAAGTGAGGGGGAGAGAGAGAGGGGGGGGGAGAAGGGAGGAGGAGGGTAAGAGAGAGAGAGAGGAGGGGACAAGGTAGAAAAGATAGATAAATACAAAGTAAGAAAGGAAAAAAGAAAGAGGGTAGAGAATGGAAGAAAGGAAGAGAGACCGAGCAAAAGGGAGGGAAAACGTTGAAGTAACTGTCTCCTGAGAAGTCTTAGTAAACAGTGAGAGAGCGGTGGGGTCGGTCTTCCATTCCTCTCTCCAGTCAGACAGAGGAGAGGAAGCATTTTTCTCAACCTCCTCTACCTATCTACTGACAGCTACTAATACTGCTGTCACGCCTGTCAGGGAGGTGTGTCTGTGTATGTCTTGTGTATGTGTGATCCTGTTTGTATGTCTTCAGTGTGTGTGTGTGTGTGTGTGTGTGTGTGTGTGTGTGTGTGTGTGTGTGTGTTTACATGTCATCGGTGTGCTAGTGTATGTGAGAGTGTGTCTATGTCTTCCGTGTGTCTTGTGTGTGTACACCGTGTGTGTGTGCGTTTGTCTTGCCCTTCTGCCCAGTGTTTGTCCAATGGTGCAAACACAGTATTAACAGCAGGCCGACCTTGGCGATCAGATGCTGGATGTTAGGAAAGAGGGCAGGAGAGACAGAGTGAGAGATGGAGTGATGGAGAGAAAGTGAGGAGTCACATGTCCTCACTGGGCCTTGAGCGCTGAGGGACTTCTGTGAGATGAAGGGGTTCTCTGAGTGTGTGTGTGTGTGAGTGTTTGTGTGTCTGTGTGTGTGTGTGTGTCTGTGAAGGCAACATTACTCACAACTAACCATAGGGATCAGACAACCCCTAATCATAGCCAGAAACATCAGGGGGTGAGTTCATCCTGTGTGTCTGTCATTTTTCTCTCCCCACCCCCCCATCCGGTCCCGTCGCCCCCAGCACCCCTCCTCCCTGCCCTCTTCTTCCTCTGAGCGTGGGGCCTACATGGGCACCTCCTCCCTGGCTCCCCTCTTCCTCCTCTCTGCTTCATCTGCAGTGGTGAGGCCAGGGCGGGGAGGACGGGAGCAATCACACTGAAGGTGTCAGCTTCTAATTTGAGTCCACTCCAGCTTGATGGAGTGCAGAGGAAGACAAGCAGGTGGGAAATGAGATGGAGGAAGAGGGAAAAAATGAGAAGGAGGAAGATATTAAGGGAGAGGAAGAGCATGGTGAGGAGAAGGAGAAAGAGGAGGAAGAAGATGATTAGGAAGAGAATAAGAAGGAGGGTGAGAAAAAGGATGGGGAGGAAGAGGATTTTATTTTTTTTGCCAATCAAATTTCCATTTAAAAAACATTAAACCTCATTATCATGACCAGGATATGATAACTAAGGTTTCATCTCCTGAGGAAACACACACACGCTCCAGTGATCCACTATTTAAACAGGATGTTAGATCTCTTACGTCACACATTGATCCTCTACTGTCAGACAGATGTGTGTGTGTGTGTGTGTGTGTGTGTGTGTGTGTGTGTGTGTGTGTGTGTGTGTGTGAGAGGCTCTATCTCTAAGAGGCCATTGAAACATTCAAAGCAGCCGTCATCAGTCAGACACCTCTTGTTGTAACCGAGGAAGACTCTATTCAATTCATATCAGCTTTAATGGCATGGGACAAGCCATATGTCACTGCTCTTTATTTCTCTCTCTTCAAGTCCTTCGCTCCATTCATCATGCTATAATTCTCACTCTCTCGCCCTCTCTCTCTCTTTGTCCGTCTTTCAATCCCTTCCTCTTTCTCAATTCGCAGTAAAATCAGAGAGCTGAGCTGGCCGCTTCTACACTGCAGCCATCAAGCCACCCTTTCTCCCTATCCCCCTCCCTCCCTCTCCCTCTTCCTTCCTTTCTTTTTTAGACCCTCTCTCTCTCTTTTTCATATTCTCTTTATCTCTCTATTTCTGTGTCTACCTCTTTCTTTCTTTCTCTGTCTGTCTGTCTGTCTGTCTCTCTCTCGCTCTCTGTCTATCTCTCTCTCTCTCTCTCTCTCTCTCTGTCGGTCTCTCTCTGCTCCTCAGTCAATCTGTTGATGACTCGTCTGAAAGAGCAGGCAGTAAATGAGTTCTCGATGTGCACTGTGTCAGTCCGCCTCCGGGTGCAGCAGTTTACTGACACTACCACTGCATGAGGGAGAGAGAGGGAGAGAGAGGGAGAGAGAGAGACATGCAGAAAGATAGAAACAAAGAAAGAAAGAAGGAAAGAAAGAGATGGAGAGAAAGAGAGAAAAAGAGAGGGAGAAAGAGGGATAGAAAGACAGCGAGAGAGTGAGATAGAGAGAAAGAGAGAGGGATAGAACAAAAAGAGAGACAGATAGAGCATGAGCGAGACTGACAGCAGAAAGACAGGGAGGGGGAAAGAAAGTGAGAGACAGAAGGAGAGACAGAGATCTGAAACAACCCAAACACGATGGTGGTGCGTGCGTCCTTAGGTTTCCAGGGTGAAAGCTTTAATAGCTAAGGACATGTCTCGATCCTGCGACGCTCTTCACCTTCACTCAGCACTTCTATCTCAAGGAGGCTCTCTGTCCACTTAGAGTGATTTTACCAAAGGTTCTGTTGCCGTTTAGAGAGCTATTTTACCAAAGGCCAGTGATCTCTGGTGAGCTCCACTAGGAGAGAAGAGTAAAGGCCTGAAAAGAAAGGGGAGTAGGCCAATCGATACACACCCCAATGAAGCATGAAGGGTTTGGATGGGAGAGGCAGGGACTGCCTGGAAGGTGAGGCACACACGCACCCCAGCACACACCAGCAAACACTCACATCCCAGCACACACCTGCACTCACTCTCACACACACACACACGAGTGTTCACACACCCCAACACACACTCGCACAAACACACATGCCACTCACAATGGCCATGTGTGTGTGTGTGTCTGGGTTCATACCGCCTGTCTCTGCCGCCAACTACCCAGCGGGCTTTTGTCACTTTCTTTCTAGTTATGAGCCAGTTGCCTGGTCAGGTTTATGTCACCACATTGTGAGTGAGAGAGAAAGAGAGACAGAGAGAGACACAGAGAGAGAGACAGGGATACAGAGAGAAAGAGAGACATAGAGAGGGAGAAATAACTGATTAACAAACAAACCAAATATACAGCTAAAATAGCACAGTGAAAAACAGCACAATGTCCATCCTGCAGTGACTCATAGCTGTGTGTGTGAGCTTGTTTGAATGTGTACCTTTCTGTGTGTCTGTGCAGTTTGTGTGTGTATGTGTGTGTGTGTGTGTGTGTGTGTGTGTGTGTGTGTGTGTGTGTGTGTGTGTGTGTGTGTGTGTGTGTGTGTGTGTGTGTGTGTGTGAGAGAGACAGAGAGAGAGAGAGGTTGGACTTGGATGCAAGTGTGATTATTTGATTGAGGATGCTGGGTTGTTCTCTATGCATGCGTCACAAGCTTCAGGCTGTTACCATGGAGATCACAATCTCTTATAACTGACATTACATATTATCTCCCTGCACAGGCAATTGGTTTTACATTAGATCCAACCACTAAATCTGGGTTGAGTGTGTTCAACACAACCACTCCATCATATATTTGACCGTGTAGTTGGTTGGATAGACCAACCTCTCTTGTGGTTGCTATGCTATTGTTTATTTCACAAGTACAAACAAGTCAGGGGTATCAATTATTATGGTAATGGTATTTCTCCTGTCTCTTCTTTATACTTCTTTATTTTATCTCCATTCTCTCTTCTGGATTTATCGTGTATCTCTTCCTCACTCTTTCATCTGTGGGTTAACTCTTCTTCATTGTTCCTTTGTCTGTTCTGGATCACTTCCTTCTTTTTCCATGCCTCCTTTACCTTCCTTTATGTCCACCTTCTCTCCGTGAGCTCATCTGTACTTCCCGTTATGTCCTGTTCATCCCACTTTTGGCACTTTATGTCCTGATATGTCTGGATGTGGTACAGTCATTGACAGCTCTACAACGTGTGAAAGCAAAAACAAAACTATTAAATGGAGGGATGGAGGGAGGGAGGGACGGAGGAGGCAGCGAGACAACAAATTAACAAAGCTATTCAAAGCCCATGCAGCTCCAGGGTGTTCCAGGAAAACGAGGGGATGGAAGGAGGAAAGGAGGAGGATGAGAGGACAGCCTATAGTGTCACTGTAGGGGGGCGGGGCTGATTTCAACAAACATCATCCGACCAATCCTAAACCGGCTTAGTTGCGGGTAGTTGAATTGCCTTATTTGACACATCATATCATTGTCAGATTCCTTGCTGTGGAGATGTTCTTCACAATGAGGAGTATATAAACAGCCCAGTGCTTTTCTAAAAAAGACTGTTTGGACTGATACACCTTCATTTGAAATGAAGAGTTAAGAGGTACAAAGCAATTACGGTGTGACAAAGAGACACCAATTTACTGAAACTAATCTGGCATGTCAAATGTTTGCTGTCAGTGTACAATGTGTGTACGACCACTAGAGAATCATAGTCAATACAACTGCAGCTAGGTAACTGCATCCAAAGACAAATACTGTGCAATGTTCTTTAATTATGTCCTCAGGCTGAAGTCATCAACACTGAATCCTGGTGCCTTGGGAGTCCATTGATTGATTTATTAACAGACTGATTTTAAAATGCTCAATGATTGTCCCAGATTTGGTCTGTACCAATCCCAGAGGATAGTCGATAACTCTCTTCTTCCTGGTCAGGATCTGCTGTAGTCCTTTTCTGGTGTAATCTTCATGTTACACTGGATGGCTCTGCACAACACTTGCATAGACTTGAGATACCTTTGTTTTCTTTAGGTCTGTTCTTGGGTTCACAACACTGTTTCTCCTCAAAGGTCCTATTTGTGTTAAGAGTATGTCATACTACTGTATAGCCAAGGTGGTCCTTATTGCATGGGAGCCGCAAGGAGAAGCAGGGAGCAGAGAGGAGCTGAGAGGGAAAAATCAGATGGGAGAAGAGAACCAGCAGAGAAAAGTCGAGAAGAGCAGAGAGGACAGAGAGAAACAGAGAGGACAGAGAGAAACAGAGAGAAACAGAGAGGACAGAGAGAAATAGAGAGAAGCAGAGAGAAGCAGAGGACAGAAAGAAGCAGGGAGCTGGGCAGAGAACAGCACAGCAGTGAAGAGATGAGAAGAGAGAAGCAGAGAGAAGCTATGAGATGCATTAAGAAGGGCAGTGAAGAGCAGATTGAAGCAGAGAACCGTTAAGCCACAAAGAGAGAAGCAGAATGAAGGGTAGAGCAGGGCAGAGCAGGGAAGAGCAGAGAAGAGCAGGGAAGAGCAGGGAAGAGCAGGGAAGAGCGTAACACCAATTAAGAGGTGATGTCGTCTGAGGTTCATCACTCAAGCTGCTCCAGTGCAGACTAATTACCAGGGCACGGACATTAATGGAATAGCTTGGTTCTGGCTGGGGATTAATCTGTGTGTGTGTGTCTGTGCGTGTGTGATTAATTGGGACCCCTGCTGGCTTCTTGGTGACCTTGAGCATCCCTACAGGAGGGAGATGGACCGGAGGGTGGAGGGAGCAGGGCTTGATGAGCCAGGGTGAGCCAGGACGTGGGGAGGTGGTGGTGGTGGTGGTACAGCATGATGTACTGTCTGGGTGGTTTGTGTGTTTGTCGGTGGGTGGCTGCATCTATCTATGTGCTCATGAGCGTATGTGTACTTTATGATACAGTGACATGCACAAACACACACACACACAGGACACTAGCTTTAACAAGGCTCCACTGGCTCAGCCAACGCTAAGACACAGTGTGTATTGATCCTTTCCACTCCATAACTCTACTACATGGCTCCCCGGGGGGAGGGCAGTAATGGACCTACCAATGACGTAGGTCAGCAGCAGGCCAAGAGCCAGCGTCAGAAGCGAGGCTGAGAGGGCCGTGCACTTCCAGCTGCAGCAGCGGTGAGGCTTGTTAAAGGTGAACAGGGGCCGGGTCACTGTCCCGCGAGGGAGGGGCCGGGGGGGCGGGGAGTATACGGTACCCGAGGTCAAGGGGTAGCCCTGCCCCGCCCCTGACAGCAGGGCTGACGAACCGGAGCCTTGCTTGAACAGGAAGTGCCTGTGGAGAGGCGGGAGAGAATTGAGGTTAGTGTGACATGACGCCGGCAGAGAACCAGGGTTAGGGTGACATGATAAAGCCAGAGGTGGGGAATGGCCCTATTTGTATAGTGCACTCCCATTTTATAAGTCAGTGTAAACATTAAGTGTTATCCACAACACTAGGTCCTGACCTTGCATTAGGGAAGTATTAAAGGGATTAAGAGAAAACAATGCAGGCAAATCTAAGGTTTTTCTGTCTCTCTCTTTTTTTTGGTCTCTGTCTATCCGTCTCCTTTTCTTTCTTTTCTTATGACACAGAACAGGGAGTATTCTTAGATATACTGACAGCAGTGTTTGCCCCCAGTCTCTCTCTCTGTCCATCCCTATTAAATGCGTATGAGTTCTATTTTCTAGAATTTTCCATGGGATGTGATTCTGATGGTTTTGAGCAGCTGTGACTGGCCTGGGTAGGCAATGAGATGCCAGGAGGCTGGCCGAGGGTTGATTTAAGGGATGGGAGGATGGAGAAGGAGGATGAGTGGGAAGAGAAATGCAGGGTGGGGGGGGGGGGTCATGTTTTGCGGTCCGGTCCCCTTGGGGGCTCTGGGAGGAAACACAGTTTACGGGGGCAGACAGGAGACTGACAGTAGCGCTTGACACAGGTCTCTCTCCTTCTCCCTCCCACTCCTCTTTTCACCCACTCCCCTTCTCTCAGCCTTGCGACCTGTTCCTGTACTGTTCTGTGGGATCAACATGAGAGACAGTAGGGTTATGCTCATCCTCTGCAACGGAGGCCCTGACTCTGACAGGTCACATGACTCTGACAGGTCACATGACTCTGACAGGTCACATGACTCTGACAGGTCACATGACTCTGACAGGTCACATGACTCTGACAGGAGGTCACAGGGGAGCCAGAGGAGAGCAGTCAGGACACACACACAGTAGCCACACAGGAGTCAACTGGACAAGGACAGAGCTATGTATAGACATATAGAATGGTGAGAGAGAGAGAGAGAGAGAGAGAGAGAGAGAGAGAGAGAGAGAGAGAGAGAGAGAGAGAGAGACAGAGAGAGAGAGAGAGAGAGAGAGAGAGAGAGAGAGAGAGAGAGAGAGAGAGAGAGAGGAAGGAAGGAAGGACAAAAGAAAGCTACAAAGTAATGAATGTGTGTAATGGATGCAAACACTACACACTACTTAATCCCCTCACACAGAAAGACAGAAACTCACACACATAAAAGCATGACCAAAACACCAGGTTCCACATGCACCCCTGGCGTTACTGTCTAATACTGAGGCTTGTCTAACCCTCACACCCCTCTCCAGCTCCTCCCTCGCCTCCCTTGATCGTCCCAGACAGTACCCAAAGGCTATGCCCATAAGGCCCACAGCAGATTTCCTGAGAGACAGAGAGTGAAAAAAGGAATGAGAGAGAATAAGAGGAAGAAACTGAGGCTGTCTACTGAACAGGGACACCGTGTGTGTGTGTGTGTGTTTTATATGCTGATTATTTTGTTTGTTTGTGTGTGTGTGCGTATGAGGAGACATTTGTGCATTGTTGACAGTCCTTAACAACTGTTCAGAGTGTTACCACCCCGCCCTCCATGATGTCCTGTCAGACGTATTGAATCCCCATATCTGAGGGCTTGCTCACAGCGCCCCCCCCCCCCCCCCACCCTCCCCCCTCCCCTACACACCACCAAGCCCAGATATACAGCAAGATACAAAAAATCCATGAACACTTCAAACCATCTTAATCTTCCCTGTCGGAATGTCAATATGTTTCAATATGGATTCATCACGTAAGACGGCCGTAGAAACACAGACGTGTGTTTTTGCCCGCGGAGTTCACTGATGCATACAGTTTGGATCAGGAGCATCGCTTATAATCCCACCTGGGTGACAGCAACTGTCCATTGAAGCACAGTAAATGTGTAGATAATCTGCTAATCCTAAAACCCGTGGATGAGATCGGTATGATGTGTGCAGCCGTGGCAGAGAAATACAGTAGGAAGACAATACAAGAGACATCATTTGGTTAATTAATGTGTGTGCGCTCAAGTGTGTGTGTGCATGTAGCGACAGGCAGTGACTAAGGAATTGACGAGTCTCATAATTAGCCTATCCCATCCTACAAGTGTCTCTACATCGATATTTATATCCCTAACCGTCTGATGAATATAAATCGTCATCGACATCAAATTCTTTCTTCCTCTGTCAAACGGGTGAGGATCTCATTATCTCTGGGTTCATTTCTTATTAAAAGCTTCTGGTCTGGCCGTATCCCAGTCTCATCCTCCGTCATTCTCCCATCTCCTGTCTCAGCTGGTCGTCCGATGTTCCTCATTACACACGCAAACACGTTCTCGCTTCTCCGGGTAGAGAGAACCACAAGCAGATGATGGCCATGAAACAATGCTGTAATTGGTTATTACAAATGCACTGAATGTTTCATTCTCTGAATGTGTGAACACAAACGATCCAAATGTTTGGAGAGGTCGCTCTGAAGCTAAACGTAGAAATATTGTTTTACAATAAACTTTGAATGAAACACTACTAAGTAGAACATTTAGCCTTTACCTTAAACAGTCAATTCTAGCTACTTCACTCTGTTACACCACATAGCTGGACTTTTCTATTCTAATTCTATGGATCTAGACCCATTAGAATTCTATTGGAGACCCACCTGGTCTCCAAGGGGATGTTGCTGTTGAGAGCCCAGCTGTTGTGGAGCTGTGTTGGGTCTGCGCCCGCGCCGGTCTCCCCAGCCCCCTGACCAGGCTGGCAGCGTGTGGGCATGGTCTTCCTCTGCAGGGTGACCTGGGCGTAGGGTGTCGGACGGGCACAGGTGCACGAGTGGGGGGGAGGGGGCGGTGGCGGGAGCGGCCGGAAGGTGAAATGGCCACCTGGACTGGTGGGGAGCTCTGTGGAGGAGGCAAAAGTCCATTTGAAAGTGTTAAGAATGATTATTTTTCGTATTATTATTGCCCTGCAATGCAGAAACGACTTGCCTGTCTGCCTGTCTCTATTTCTGCCTGTATTTTGGTCTGCCCTGGACCACAGTATAAATAAACTCTTGGCTAAATCCATCACAGAGCAGTCATTAAAGAGCTGACCGTCTGGTCCTAATCTTTCTCAGCCAGTCTGTCAGTCAGTCAGATAGTGCAGCAACATTATCCCATGTGAAGTTTACTATAAGATGTATACTTGTCTGGATGGAGCTGGCCACCTGCACTGCTAACTTCTAACCCCAGGGCTGCAAATATCTCTCTACTTTTCCCTCCCACTATCTCTTTTGGTCTCTCTCTTTCTCCCCCTATCCTTCCCTTCCCTCGCTCCATGTGGCATGGATGTAACTGCAGTGCCGGCTGCCAGAAAAGTAACCAGGCAAACATAACATGCAGACCAGACAGTGACAGCAAAAGAATGGCTCGTGGCATGGTGTGTGTGTGTGTGTAAGGGGTGGGGGGAGGGTGGGGGGGGCTGAGATAAAAAAGTCCCTGGGGTCGTGTGCTTAAATGCTTTTGCATATTTATGTTTGTTTTAGCTGTTAGTTTGTACATGCATGTGGTTGTTCGTGTATGTGCCCCTAGCCACAGGAATAACTGTCAGAGTGTGTGTGTTGGCGTGTGTGTGGAGGGAGAGCCGGGACCAGAGTGGAGGGGATGGAGGGTAATCTTGGTGCAGAGGGTGACACCAAGACCAGGCTATCCAGATGGCGCATTAGAAGGCTTAGTTCCTGCAGTTCCCCAACAACACTGCCAAGTACCCCCCCCCCCCCCCTCTCTCTCTGTCTCTTTCACCTCCCTCTCTACGATGTGTTTCTGTGACGTTATTAAATGCTCCATGTAACCCAAATAGGTCTGTGGATGTAGGACAGCAATCCAGCCGGCAGTCACACACGCACACACACACACACGCATGTGCGCACACACACACACACACACAATGATGTCCAAAGAGGAAATTGATTATTAAGAGAGAGTAAAACATTATTTTTGTTGTCTGTTTTTCTTCATTGTGAACACTAACCCTCACCCTGTAAAAGATTTCCCATTGGATGTGAAGAGATCTAATGAACATTACCTAGACACTCCAGATAGTGCATGCATGTCATTTAAGACAATATTGGTCAGTATAATAAACATAAACCACAGGACAAGATTAGTATTAAAGACAGATTCAAATGAACAGAACAATTGTTTTAAATAAGATGTTCTCAGTACGCACACCTGTGCACACACACACACAACACACCCACCTGACACACACATGTACACACACACACAGTATAAGTGTACTTGCACAAACATTAATTAGTCCAAACATAATGGAGTTTCTAACAGTTAGCGTTAGTGGATCAACCTGTGAGATGGAATCAGAGAAAAGCGGGACTGAGTCTTCCTCATTAAAATGTTCCTTCTTACAGTGTTCTCATCCACGCCATATGTTCTCCCGTACATTCACATTTTTATTTCTAATTGGAGGGAGCCCCAGAAAGTCCTTTAACGAGCGTCTGGGAAGCAACGTAGCCGAGAGAAGAGTGCCAGGCGTCCTTCTAAACTGCATTAGCGAGGACATGCAGTATGCATATTGATTCCGTTGCCTTGCCTGTCAAGAACATCAACATTCCACCTGTGCAACCAAATGGTTCTTCACCCCTCTTCCTCCTCCCATGCTCGTCTTCCCTCTGGTTCCCTCCCTCTCTACTCCTCTCATGCCACAGTGTAAAGGGTGAAAGGGAGCTTGTGGGTATGCGTAAAGCAACATGCTTTACATCAATAAATGGACACAATACCTAAAGCTGTCTTACCTGACAGACATGACTTGTCTCATACCCAGTCGTGTAAATATTCTGTCCACAGACTTCTCAATAACAGGCGAACTCCCGCTGTTAGGAACAAAGTCTTTCTAATTTCCCTAAGGAGAGTTTTTCATCTCCGTCTCACCTAATTGAGTTGAGCTTACTTGCTACAAAGTTTTTTTTCACGTTTGCGCAGACATACCGTATAAAATAAATAATTAACCTTGCAGAAAGGTCAGAATGCTGGAATTAGAACTGAAAGGGTATTTTCTCCCTAAAGAGCAGTGACCCTGCTGGTAAGAGTTTGGAGGAGCCACCCGTCTCTAATGACCACCTCCGAAGCACAGGAGGAGGAGGACTCAAACACTATATTGAAGAAGGAATGCATTATTACTGAGTTGGAAGTTTGCAGGTAAAATCAAATTAAAGTAATCTATTATGGGATGATAATGATGATGAAAGTGAAGAACATGGGGGATTGTAGATTTAAATGATGAAGATGATGAAGATGATGACAATAATGACACTGATAGTGACAATGTTGATGGCGGTGGTGGCATGGATGGCGCTGATGGCAACGACGATGACATGATGGCGCTGACAACAATAAGTGGAACGATGATGAAGATGTGGCCATCACCAACGCTTGGAAGTCAACCTCGTTCATCTGCAATCAAAGACAAAGAAACATCTGACTTTAGCTGCAGGGAGCTTTCTATTAGGGAGACACAGTGTGATACCTATTTAACAAACTGGCACAATTGCACGGCCCAATTAAAATAAAGGAAGACAAATGGTAAAACTGAGTTCAATAGGCAAGTTTTCACTTTAAAGCCAAACCTAGTCAGCTCCAATAAAGCTAGGTAATTAGCATGCACACATCATTTGATGCTGCTCCCAGACAGAACTGCCATTATAAGACAGAATGAACTAGAGGCTGACTGTGAGGCTACACAAAATACATCTCCAACTCTACAGAGCCACAGCATGAGTATGTACGCATGCGTGTGTGTGCGGGTGCCATGGGCATAAATACCACATGAATGTCACCGTTGTGTGTGAGTGTGTCTGTGTTTATCCATATGTGTGTGTGTTCTCGCGTCAACAGCATCCCCACAAATATAATAGTATTCTGGCATGTTTGGGCTGCAGGTGATTTCGAAAGAAGCAGTAACTCCCAAGAGAGAGAGAAAGGGAGAGAGAGGGGGAGGGGGAGAGAGAGAGAGAGAGAGAGAGAGAGAGAGAGAGAGAGAGAGAGAGAGAGAGAGAGAGATGGGGAGGGAGGGAGAAAGGCAGAGGGATAAAAGTCAAAGAAAAGCAACAGAAAAAGTCGGAGACGTGTATGAGAGAGAAAGATGGAGGAAAAGACAGAAGCAGAGTGAGAGAAAGAAAGACGGAGGCACAGATAGAGAGAGACAGAGAGAGAGAACAAAATAATCTACAGCGTTTGACTTCCATTCTACTGGGAACTGTTAACTATCACTCAAAACCACTACAGGGGCCAAAGCTCAAAACTCAATTTTAAAAGCTCAATAGTTAGCAATGAATCTGTGTTGAGAGCTGCAGTTGTCTGGTAATGTATGCTACAGCACCTGTTGCTATGCTGGGAGTCCTCCTGGGCTGACCTGCAGTGCAGGGCGCAGGTTTGCTGTGTTCTCCTGTACGCTGAGCTCAGCTCTCCTTTGAGAGGAAGAGTCGAAGACTGACCTTGTCTGTGCTACAGTAACGTAGACTGGTGTGTGTGTGTTTGTGTACGGTGTGTGTTGATCTGAGGGCTATGAGGGGAGTGACTCTGCTGTTGGAGCGCGCCCAGTAGAGACCTGGTGCCACACAGATCATTAGGCTCAGTGTGAATATGCATCAACAGGGTGGGGATGGGACAACATCCCGAGGAGACACGCTGACACACACACACACACACACACATACACTCTTTTTCTCTTTCTCTTTCTTTTTCTCTCTCCGGCTCTGCCTCTCTCTCAAACTACATAGAGATAAGCAGGCAAAGTACCCTGGGCTCAACAGCTTCTCGGAAATTGTCTGTCTGTCTGTCAGTCTGTCTGTCTGTCAATCTGTCTGTGTCAGTCTGTCGGCCTGTCTGCCTGCCTCTCTACAGGGTGTCCTATCCAAACGCTACTGCAGAACCTCCATCAGACTGAGACTCACGGAACAGGCAGCCAGGCCAGCCCATGAATGCTCATGAATTGACTGGCTTTATCGCTTGGCTTCCCGGCCTCCTTCCCCTATGCCTCTCTCTCTATCTCTCCCTCCATCTCTCTCTGTTCTTCCACCACAGTGCTGTAGGGATACAGACATGTAGAGCTGATGGAGAAACAGACAACACAGCGGGCACACCCACACACACACAGATGCACACACACACAGATGCACACACACACAGATGCACATACACACAGATGCACATCCACACATACATTCACTCACTCACTGACTCACACTTGAATACTCACTCACTCATGTCAGAGCTGTCACATACTCTCAAACATCCCCCCCCCCCCACACACACACAGGTAAACAATGGGAGCCACACAATCACAGTCCCAGAACACAAACACTAGTGGGTAGACTGGGAGGCACCAGTTTAGAGGACAGAACCACTTTCTCCAAACACACCTCCCTCCGTTCCACACCAAGATCAACACCCGCCTCTTAATTGGTGTCGATTTGGACCACAACTATGATTTATCATCCAGAACTCCCTCAACAGAATATCGGAAACCCAATCATCTCTAATCCATTTGACCTTGAGTCTGAACCAGAATGTGCTTCTTCTATTGACACCATGGCTCTCATACTCACTCTGAAAAATACTGAAGACTCAACTCCACAAAAGAATTTTGGAGCCTGAGAGTTTAAACACACTTGAAACTAAGATTTTCTCAATGAGAGTCTCATCTCAGCCAGACAAAGGACTCTTCAGAAGTGCCCATTTCTCCACAGCTAAAGAAAATGGTCATTGAGATCTACCTCAAGTCTACTGACGTAGTTATTTTGTGCATGTGCCCTAATGTGGTTGGTGTGAGTGTGTTTGGTGTGTGTGTGCATGTGCACGTGTGTCTGTGGGAGTTTGTATATTTTAGCGGGCGTCTATGCGTCTGTCTGTGTGTCTGTGTGTCTGTGTGTCTGTGTGTCTGTGTGTCTGTGTGTCTGTGTGTCTGTGTGTGTATTGGTCTGTGGGAGAGATCCTGTGCGTGTGCGAGCATACATTCTCAAGGAGAAACAGGGCGTTGGTGAGCCGTCTTGGACTGGACTGGCTCTCACTTTAAATTAGTCTAATTAACACATCGCTATGGCAGTCAGGCAGGCAGAGCCAGCGGGAGTCTTATTATGGTCTGTATTATGCATTCCATGTTCCTTGGAGGATACAGTATGGAGAGGTAGGTATTCAGAGAGAGCAGAAATACTGTACAGAGGAGAGGAGTGAGGGAGTGAGGGAGTGAAAGAGAGCGGGGGGCTGCTCTGTGCTAGTCAAGCTGGGACTGTCACAGAACAGTCAGGGTGAAAGGGAGGAGGTAAAAGAAGAAAGACAAGAGAGAGTGTGTGTGTGTGTGTGTGTGGTCTATGCCTCCTGCTGACTGGACAGGAGGTGTGCGGTCAATGAGGTGAGCTCAGCCAAAGCCCCCGGGTCAACATTTACACGGACCAATGACACGGCGGCACTCGCCCTCGCTCACCTTCGCTCGCCCTCGCTCACGACAACACCTTGCCGCTCTGCTCCACCGACCGCACCTATCACAGCCATCTTAACCTACGCAGACGTCGCAGTGCATGCGAACACACACACACACACACAGATCGTAACACACGCAGGAGCAGATGTCCCACATCAACTTTGCCTGCACTCTGCACCCTCTGTGTCTCCTTGGAGACAAGGGGATGGCATTAAAAAAGACATGCACACACACACACACACACAGATAATTCAATGATGATAATACTGTTGGATATTGGGCCAGCTGTAGACTCAGTGATTAGACTGAATAAACAACTCACATTAGAAAAGGAATGAGAACGAGAGATAGAGAGCAGGAGAGAGGGAGAGAGAAAGCAAGAGGGTGGAGAGAGAGAGAGAGAGAGAGAGAGACAGAGAGAGACAGAGAGAGAGACAGAGAGAGAGAGAGAGAGAGAGAGAGAGAGAGAGAGAACATATAATAGCGAGTGCACAGAGAGAGCGAGTGCGTCTAGGAGGTTTCAATTCAATGAGCCACCAATTAAACAGCGTCTTTCAGTCAGACCACAGAGCAGACACATCATCATTCTGGGTTGGATGGCACAGATGTGAGGACAGACGCAGACACACACACACAGACAGATAAAGCTACTGTATGACACCGTGGTACACACTGTCTCCCAAGAGACCTTTTGAATGATCTTAAGTCTATGATGGATGTGATATTGGATGCTATTCAGTCAAGAAGTGCCCGCTTACAAAGGTCTAGTAGAAAGCCATCTAACTATGTAGATCCGACACTAGCAGTAAGCTAGCCATGCAGAAGGCTGGATAGACCTCCATTTGCCTTGAAGCTCATGACTATTCACTAGCCACGCACACAAGTGCACACATTGACAACATATGTGTGCGCACATAGAGACAAACTGATACAATTACAGAAAGTAACATCCATTAGGCAACTACAGGCATGAAGTACAGTTGTGTTATGACGTTCAAGCACTTAGTAAAAATACACTCAAACAAAGACACAATCATATGCACACACACAGAATATCTGGGAGATAGAAGAGAAAAGGCTGCTGCCCTCTAACATGGAAACAGAGAATAGAATCAACGAGCCTCGACCTGTGCTAAAAGGGTCCTAAAAAGAAAAACATAATAAATTGTCCTGGAAATGTTAACGAAGGAGAGACAAAAGAGAGAAAGAGAGTCAGAAAGAGTCCAAAATAGAGATAGAGCAACAAAGAGTCACGAGAGAGAGAGGCTGTGGGTTTTTAATGTAGTTAGTAATTGTAAGTGTTCCTCTTTAATGAAAGCCCAGCGTATTTGGCTAGGCTAATAGACTCAGGTCTGTAAATTCTGCTTGTCATGCATTATTCAGCAGCCATTACCAGACATGCTCATGTGGGAGCCATTATGAGGCCTGCCCTGGTCTGGGGCCCCCACAAACGGCGGGATGCAGAGACCCGGAGGAGGAGAGGACGGGGAGGAGAGGGACACGGTGGGAAAGAGAAGGAGACAGGGGAGGCTGGGGGACGCAATGGACAGAGAGAGAGAGAGAGAGAGAGAGAGAGAGAGAGAGAGAGAGAGAGAGAGAGAGAGAGAGAAAGAAAGAGAGGAAAGAAATAGAACAATAAAAAGAAAAAGAACAATAAAAAGAACATAAGATGTATATGTTGATTGGGTAAAACAAATAGAAAAAGTGGAAATAGGGAGGGATCATCCCATCTGATAATATTTGCGCTATCCAGAGGGTTGTAGCAGGCAGTGCGCAGAGGGGGTGACAGACCGGGAGGAGGAGAGAGAGGGAGAGAGGAGAGAGGGAGGAGAGAGAGAGCAACAGGAGGCTCGAGCATGCAACACCCTGAGGAGGGAGAGACCAAGGGCAGAGGGCTGGAGGAAGTTCATAACAGACCGGTGGGAGGAGAAGGACTGGGAAGAGGGAGAGGAGGTTAGAACTGACACCTGAGCGGATAGAGAGAGAGAGCCGCAGTCTGGCGGTGGTGCGAGGAGTCATGGGAGGAGGAGGAAAGAGTGATGGAAGGTACAGATGGACAGAGGGATTGAGAAACCGATACGAGGACCGACACGCTACAGAGGAGGCTGTGGTACAGCATAAAGGAGTGACAGGGAGGGAGGGGGAAAAGGTGAAGGCATACAGAGTAAGAGAAACCAAGAGATGGAAAGAAAAGAGAGGGGAGATTGAGAGATGGATAGAGGGAGACTGAGAAACAACAGAGGGGTTGGCATTTCCTGTTGTCGGTGCACAATATGTCAAGTTCCACCTCCCTCCCCACCTCGACCACACTTCTTTTCTTTCTCCCTCGCTTCCTTTTCAATCTCTCATTTGCTAACCTCCCCCCTCCCCCTCCCCCTCCTCCTCCCCCTGAGTGGGGCTGGTGGTAATTTGACTTTTCTGAGGAGCCTAGGGAGCCAGCATGGCAGGCTGTCCCGTTACCATGGCAGCGTTTGCCAAAAGTCCACCGCCGGGATCCTGAGCCAAGAGCTCTGTGTGTGTGTGTGTGTGTGTGTGTGAGAGAGAGAGGGTGTAAGCGTGTTGGAGGGTAATGGGTGTTTAGTGGGGCCTGCCAGACCTGTTCCAGACAGGTCTCTCTCTGAGGGTAACAGGTTCCCCTGACCCTGCGCTGCGGCCCAAGGACACATACCTCTCTCCCTGATTAAAACACACATACGCACAGGTCACACTTAGCATCCTCAAAGCCACGGCTAAAAAGAACCAGCTAATAATAACCAGACAGGGAAGGACCAAACCACCATCTCGTCTCTTCTCATGTTAACTAAAAAAACGAACTAAGAATGAACCAAGTTAACCTTCTCAGGCATTATGGTTTGCATGTTTTATTCCTACCTAAGGGCAGTACATTCAACACTTAGCTCAGTTGCTACACTGTAAGGCGTATTGTTGGTCACCTATGTTCTGCTTGTTCCGTGACAGGTGAGCTAGCTACCTCAGTTGGACAGACACACAGCACTCAGCACTGTGACAAAGGGCACATCCACTTCTGAATCCACCAGACAATTTAGTCATGTTTACTTCCTTGTTAGGCATCTGAGGAGCCCTGATGGGCAAATCCCGCGGAGGGGGCGTTGTCCTGTCGCCGCGGGTTACCGCTGCTGTAGGATTTAATGGAACTGTCTGTCAGAAAGCCAAAGAACTGCATGACAGGCACTGAGAAGAGCTTGTGCTCTCAAACACACACACACATACACACACACACGCACACACATACAGAGACGGTGGGGGGAGTGTGTGTGTGGGGGGGGGGGGGGGTTCTGACTGTCAAATATAGATACTGACTACATCCAAACACACCTCACATGTGCAAGGCGCACACAGCAAGATAAGTTGGAGCAATTGCTGTCTGAGACAGGCCACACCCAGTAATTCATGCATGCGCACACAGCACACAAACACACAAACACAAGCCACACACAAACACAAGCTCACAAGCTCTCTCACACGCACACAAACACACACACACACACAACCCCTGCAGAGAGAGAGAGAGGCTGTATAAACTATTCCAGGTGCACTGAGAGCAGCCAACAGGAGGTCCACTCTGCATGGGAGCTCCACAGTGTTCTTTCCTACAGACCAACATAGCGCTGAGATCCTGTCACGCACACAAACACTTGCTCGGAGAAGATTCATTTAGCTCAGTACACTCTGTCTCACATGATACTGAATAAGGTATATATTGAGAGAGAGCAAAACTATCTTTGGATAATGTCTGCTGTAAAGTTCTAAACTTCCTTTAATGCATTGAAGGCTTTGGACCTCGGGCCGGCCAGACAGCCAGCCAGCTCCAGTTCGTCTAAATGCTTCGACTCTACACCATATAGGCCCTATTGTTGCCTGAAAGGCAGACAGAGAAGAAAAGCGTGAAAGAGCAAGAGAGAGAGAGAGTGAGGTAGAGCGGGAGTCTCATTAATAGATAAGCCACTGATGTCAGTACTCCACAATCCCAACTCAACGGTATGATGCAGAGATGCTTCACACCAAGGCAAGGGGTCTGGATGCGTGTCTGTTAGTGTGTGGGTATATATGCTTTTGTGAATGTGTGTGAGTGAGCGTTAGACATCGACCTCTAGGCTTCTCTCCTCTTGAGCTCCTCGTCTCCTGAACAGAACCATCCTTCCATCCACGCATTCTTCCCTCTATTCACATCTTTTCTTCATGTGTCTTCCTTCCTCCTCTTCTCCTCCCTCTCTTTACCTCTTTTCTTCCTTCCTTTTGATGTGACCCCCTCTGTCTCCTTCAGACTGGCCACACTCCTTTCTCCCTGCCTCCGTTCTCCCTGCCTCTGATAAAGGCTGCTTCTTCAAAGACGGCCCATTGAAGCCAAATGTGATTTGCTGGAAAGGGCATTGTGGCTATAACCATATGTAATACATTTAGTATGGATTGGCTACAGGCTAAGGATACTGCTAAGAGAATCAAAATCGATAGACTAACTCCCCTCTTTGACCGTCTGAAGGGGAAAACGACACAGCACGATGGCCAACTTCTCAAAAGAAGTTAAAAACAAGAAGTTGTACAGCAAACCAAGGACTGGTATTATTGAGTATCCCTTCTAAGGACTGGCTGACATTCGATTGGACGGTTTCACGGTTTGGCCCGAGTCCAGGTCTGCGTCAAATACTATTTGCAATCCTGTCAAATACGTCAAGTGTTTGGTTGATCTTGCATGGAGTGTCACATGGGTGAATTTTCCGGGACTAGCCAATTGATCAGTTCCACAGTGCTAGACAAGATCAATCAAGCTCAGATGTTATGTATCTGTGGTGGACGGCAGTGGGGATGAAGCTTAAGTGTCTAGGAGGGTGAGGTGAAGACAGGGTAAATCTTGGTTTTACCTTATAGACTGTCTATGATAGGACATGGCTGTGGCCCAGCACCCAGAGGATCAGGGCTGGACTCTGGGCCACACCACAGAGCTGCCAGCGGGAGCAGACCGTCCTAGTAGAGTTGTCTGGGAGAGAGCCCCAGATTTAGGGAGCATCATCTGCATGTCAGCACCTCTGAGTCAGAGCCCATGGACTCCCTTTCACACGTACGCACAGCAGACAGCTTGCATGAGGGCCCTCTCCCTTTAACACACACACACACCCACATGGGCATGCATTTCATCACACACACACATGCACGCACACACACGTACACACTTTGGATTCCCACCATCCCAGTGAGTCTGAGGACATTAACACTGCGGCTATTTCTGGAGGCCCATTAAGGCGGTAAAACATTTAAGGCTCCAGCAGTGCAAATTCTTTCCTTTTTCCATCTCCCTCTCTTTCTCTCTCCCAGTCACCACTGTCAGAATGCCCCTCCCCCCTTGCCCCCCCCCCCCCCCCCCCCACACACACACCTTCCATCCCGCTCATGCAAAAAAAAGGGCTGACATGAAGCTTGTGACAGAAACATGTATTTGGTGCGAAGCTGGACTCGCCTGAGTGGGTCGCCAGGCGGGTGGACGGGCAGGCTGGGGCTGGGGGGGGGGGGGGGGGGGGGGGGGGGGGGGGGGGGGGGTGGGGGCAGACTGGGGCTGAGGGGGGGAAGGGGGGGGAAGGAGGAAGAGGGGGACGAGTGTTCGTCCGCCAAATGGGTCTATTTTGCTGAAATGTGAAGCCGGCACTTTCTTGACATGCTGTAATAAATCTATCAGTCTGAATGCAACGGTTGGTGCGTCGGTGTGTGAGGGTGCGCGGGAGGGTGTGTGCACGCGCTCTGCGTGCAAAGGACAGAGGGACATGGGCAAGGCTCAACAGGAAGTGCAGCCTCCTACTCACAGTGACAATGTTCATCATGGTCAGGCCAGACAAGACACAGTAGCTATGGTTACCAGGTAGCCATGATAAGATGGAGCCTGTCACAACGTCAGATATAATACCGTGTGTGCGTGCGCGCCCATGCAAGAGTATGTTTACAGTATGTTGGCCTAAACTGATTCCATGACGTGTATTGGCTCATTCAGCTGCCTGACGCAGAGAGCTCCCCGCTGTGCCAGGGAGCCTGGTGGATGTTCTGCTGCTTCCTACGTCTCAGGGGGAATGCCACGTCTGTCGCCACGCACAGCATGCAAACCCTCTCATCTCACATAGCCCAAGGACTCTGAACACCATGGAGATGTAGCCTGCATACCGGCACTTCACATGGAAATGACACCCTTTTAGAACGCACTCTGATACCGAACCATGCTTTATTTTTTTTACAGAAAGATTGTGTGTGTGTTTGCATGAGGAGGTATTGGCAGAAAGGCTGATTGGTGCCAGAGGAAAAGTGCTCCGGTTATTCACTTGACCCTGTGATGTCAGCAGGTGCTGTGGAGGCGTTGATGTGGTCTGGCGACGCCCACGCCGCCACGCCACCGGAAGTCGATATCTCTGTGCACCTCTGACCCGTGGACACACCCTCCGGCCATCTCCTCCCACCCACGCGCTTCATTACGTATCGATTTTCACACGAGTGCAGAAACACCCACTCACACCAGCACACACACACGCAAGAATATGGAAATTTGGAAGCGCCTGCTAACTGGGTTATGAAGTCATTTGACAGAGAGTTAGATAAGAGAGAGAGAGAGAGAGAGAGAGAGAGAGAGAGAGAGAGAGAGAGAGAGAGAGAGAGAGAGAGACATTCAGGCATTATTAGGGTATATGCACCTGTGTGTATGTGTGTATATGTGTGTGTTAGAGAGAGAGGTATCTAGGTCTATTTGATGAATATGTTCCAGTGGCCAGGGAGCTCCATGGTGTGTGTTAATTCACACTCACTGTGGGTGGTTGGAGGAGGTGAGGGGGAAAGGCTTCAAGGTGTGTGTGTGTGTGCATTGTGTGCGCGTGTGTGTCTGAAAACACATTTTAAAAGTATTCTAATTCTAACACAGTATTTGTCCAGTGGTGCCCTTTATGCTGCAAATGACCGTCCAAGCCCACTTTCTAAACTGAGCCTCGTGTTGTAATCATCTCCTCCTCTCTATGGTGTCCAGGTCATCACACCCTTACTAAAATATGATCAGTCTCTGACAGCAAAAATGGGTGTTTATTTGAAAACGCATTATTGTGGGGATCTCACCCACAGAGCATCTCCCAGGCAGGCTCTAGAACCTCCTACGATGTGCTTTCAGTCTTCCCCTCCATCTCGCTCTCCCTCGCTCCCTCTCGCTCCCTCTTCCCCTCTGCTGGCGGCCACACATTAGCAACGATATCACATTTCCATATCTATGTGCATGCATCATTCAGAGTCATTTAACGTATAACTGCAGATATCTCTCTGCTCCATCGTTCCTTCCCGGCCTCTTTCCCTCCATCCATGCACCCTCTCCCTTCACTAGCCTATTTGTTTCCCCCCCCCAGCTCTCTCTCCTCCTCTCCCCTTTTTACGTCTTCCACCCCCCCCCCCCCCTCTTTCAACCTCTCTCCCTCCTTCCCTTCTACTCCCTGAAAAGTGGGAGACATTCAGAGTTGTCTCTGAAAAGGTTAGAAGCTGACTATCAGCATGCTGCTGAGGTCTGGCCCCCAGACTCCACTCATTCTCTCTTACAGAGACTAGATAAGACCTACTCACAAAATATTGGAAATCTTATATGTTAAATAGTCTAAGCAGCATCAGTCTCAAGCTCTTCAGAACACAGTGTCCTCTGTCTCAGCCCACACCCGAGTCTGCTTTTGGACAGTTTTGCTGTGCAGAGAAAGCTCTCCTGTTGTGTTTATGGTGGGCCATTTTGTCATGCCTTGTTTTTTACAAACGTCTAATTGTGCATGTTCTTCATAGCATCAGCTTTGTTTACGTTGTATCTTATCTCTACACTCGTGTGACGAGCTGTGTGTGTGTGTGACTGTGTGTGTCTAAGAACCTGTGCGGTTCAAAAGGGGAGTGTGTAACGATGTGTGTGTCTCTCTCTCCCAGGTCGATAAATATTGGAAATGTGTGTCCTGAATATGCCCTAGCCAAAAACACAGAAACACAGAAACATAGACACAAGCTCATAGTGACAAAACATCTGTTTGTGTGCACAAACACACAAACACACACACACACACACCCAAAATCTATTTGGACATGGCGACAAGCATCTGTTTGGCCGTCACTTCCACCTCCATGATTGTGAAGCACTGGCAACGCTCCTCTGTTTGCTGTGAGGCCCTGTTCCCATGTAACACAGGGTTTGGAGTGTGTATGTGTGTGTCTTTATGCATATGCGTGTTAGACTCCAGCAAGCTGCTTCAAAGAATCTTCACTTTACAGGTCAATAACCATTCACTCAACGACCATTTGTTAGGCAGGTCGGAGGGTCTCTTCCTCCAACCCCGATACACAAACACACACACACATCCTTATATACACAGAGATAACCATGCAATTAGAGCTGATGGGAGACATTATTCATCCACACCACAGTTAGACAAAATGATTGCTATAACTCATCACATGAGTCTGTCAATCAATCATGTAATCATGCATGAACATACGCACACAAACGTTTCTGTCACACACACAAAGACACACATTTTTATAGTCTTTCTGTCTATGTCTGTCTCTCTTGCTTTTTATATCACTCTTTCACACGCAAACACACACCTCCCACACTCATTCTCTCTCGCTCACACAAACCCACTATGTCAACCGCCTCAGTATTCACATCGCAAGGGCTCTCGTAGCTTTGGGGCCTCGGGATGAATCCTTGTATTGTAAATATGAAGGTAATGTCTTGTGTCAATCTGTCATGTCTTATCTTAACAAATGCATCTCCACTGAGAGCCAGGGTTTAGCTTTTAGCACCGACATGCATCACGTCAGTGTCACCTTATAAAAGTGCCACATTTGTATTCCTGACAGTGGTGTGAACCAAGGATTTTTTGTATGGGTGTGTGTGTGTGAGAGTGTGTGTTTGCGTGTATCTGTGTGTATGTGTGTCTGTGTGTGTGTGCATGTGTGTGTGTGCATGTGTGTGTGTGTGTGTATGTAAGAACTATGATCCCCAGAGAGAGTTAAGCCAATGCCTGAAGGAGATAGCTGGTATTTACATATTCAGATTTGTGTGACCCAAGATCCCCACACTCATCAAGAGAAACCAATTAAAACTCTCTTCGTTTAATGTTTACCTTAATTAAATGCTACAATTAATGGCTTTCCACCATCCTATTGTGGCTTTTTCAATTAGACAGAGTGACAGTGACAAAAGTTGCCATGCAGCCACATTCGTCCGCTCGCCAACTCTCCGATGACGAGATTGGAACGTGGAACCGGACGATAATGAAATGAGGAACGCTGTTCCGTGTTCACTGTTTGGTATTGTCTCACCTCTCCCTTTTTGCTTTCCCTCTCGTTTCTGATTATGGAAGCACTCAGTTCATAAATCGGGCAACAGTGAGATGGTAATCCTCCTGGCATTGCCAGTTGATCCAGCCTGCAGTGCCATGGAGAGGGCTGAGACTGTGCCCTGGTGCCAGCGTGGCCAGAGTTGGCTGAGCTGCGAGTTGATGATGGCAGGCGGTACACACGCAGGGAAGCAGGCCAAGCAGTGCCAGGGCTTGATGCCACCTAGCCTCAGTAAGTTCCACTGGCATCAAGTCACTGGGGTAGCCATAACGACCAGCACTAAAGCCAGCATGCCAGCAACTGCTACTGGTACCAAGTCCATGTAAGGTAACCATTACTGATGACAAGGAATGAAAAGAAGCCACTATGCCAACAAGTGATACTGGCACCCGCTGGCACTGGCTCCAGTTATGGTGTATATGCTGTGAAGAACAACCCTAGAAAAGACAACAATGAACATCTGTGTGTCCTACATAGTCAAGGAAATAGAGTTTTTAATATGTTTCCTTTCTTCTGTTAGTCTTACAATAAAGCTTTCAAAATGTCTTTATAAAATAACTGTCTCTCTAGGCCCTGACAGAGAGCTTAGAAAAAAAAAAATATATAAAATACATGAATTTCTCTTTCCAAGCCCACATTTGAATTTCCTCTCTGTTCCAGCGCCCATTTTCCTGTCACTCCAGCTGTGTTTAATGTGCCTCGCCTCTCTCTCAGACCTTCCAAAAGAAATACTCTATTGACCCCTTGCACGGCACACACTCACCCATCCACGTGTACTCATCCACAAACACATACAAATGCCTCTCTCTCTCTCTCTCTCTCTCTCTCTCTCTCTCTCTATCTCTCTCTCTCTCTCTCTCTCTCTCTCTCTCTTTGACTCTCTCTCTGTCTCTCTCTCTATTTCTCTCTCTGTCTCTCTCTCTGTGTCTCTCTCTCTCTCACTCTCACTCTCTCTCTCTCTCTCTCTCTCACTCTCTCACTCCCCCTTCAAGCCCAGCAAAGCAGGCAGGCTCCACTAATCTTTTAGTACACTCTCAGAGCTATTGTTTGCATCCACTGTGGTCCTATTCATGTGCCACTCACTGTTCCCCTCTCATTTTAATACTCCAACTGTGCCCGCGGGCTGGAAACAGCTTAAAGCTATGTTCTCACCCCCCCCCCCCCCCCACACACAGACCGCCCCCCTCCTCCACCTCCACTTCCCTGGCTATGATCTCCTCCTTCCCCAGGATAAGACGCTGGAATTACTGTCACCGGCTCTATCCACGGGAGGATCGGGGGTTGAAACAGCGTGTGTGTGTGTGTGTGTATGCGTGAGTTCCTATATGCAGCTCCCTCTGTCTCCATGATGAGCAAGAAGCACAGAATTGGGGGAGTGGTTGCCATGGCACCGACTGGAAAATGTGTACGGACGGTGGTGGTGTGAGCCGAGGTGGGCCGTGGGGGGGTTGACTGGTGGGGGGAAGGTGGAGGGGGGAAGGTGGAGGGGGGAAGGTGGAGGGGGGAAGGTGGAGGGGGGAAGGTGGGCGGCAGATTGGACGCAATGAGCCATGACCCCCGCCAGGACAGCCCATGTACACACACACACGCACGTGTGCGCGACACCTACTGTAGTTCCAACAGCCTCAGATCACTGGGCTATAGAGCTGTAGCCTGCATTGGAGAGAATGGGAGTAGAAAACAGAGAGCGTGTAGGGAGGGAGAGAGAGAGAGAGAGAGAGAGAGAGAGAGAGAGAGAGAGAGAGAGAGAGAGAGAGAGAGAGAGAGAGAGAGAGAGAGAGAGAGAGAGAGAGAGAGAGCACACACACAGAGCTTCATCGTCTCTCTTGGCAGCCATCGGACCAGGCTGCACGTGATAACAAACATTGCCGATCCATCAGGGCCTCGATCACGCCGTCTCTGCCTCTCCCATCTCAGCCTCTGTGGCATTGGTGGCGTTTCCTCGGGCAGATGCATGGCGCCGGGGTTAAGTTCATCATCTCTCACTCTCGTGAAAGTGCCTGGGGAGTCCGGGTACCACTAGATCAACTCTACAACTTAAAGAGCCTAAACGTTTCAGCTTCAATGATCAATACCAGACAGGCAATGTTCTTTACAGGCTAATAGACAAATCCATTCCCCAAAACCCCCCTGGGTTTGTATGTGTGTGTCTGTGTGTGTGCGCTGAGCTGGGACTCGTGGTGTAGGGATGTGTTTTGTAGAGAAGGAGTGCCACTTGAATACACCACACACACACACACTTGCATGACATCAAACGTGTGCATGAGCACACACATACACACATACAGTGTCACGACAGCAGAGAAAGCACCAGCGTCAAACTCGAGCCTTGCTCCATGGTGCTCTTATGCCCTATATGTTGACAACTTAAAGAGCTTAAGATGGCAATCCTATCCTAACTGCTTTGGGAGCCATATTGCTCGGCAAATGTCAGAGTTGCGTCATCAAATGGAATCTCCAAAGACGGGTGTAACCCCCATCAGATGTGTGCAATCTCCTGACACACCTGTTGAGAGCCATCTGAGAACAGCCTGCTTCTCGTCACACACCCAGTACACACACACACGCACAACGTACACGTACAAACTCTGCCGATCTGAGTGAACACAAACAAGTAAATATAGCAAGTACAACTCCTGAACACTGCCAAAACAACGTCTTCAAATCTCTACTTCCTCCGACATAAGTATCGGTCTCTCCTGAAGCCTGTCAGTCAGCCTGCCTGCCTGCTAGCCAGTCACTTTAGACTGGGTCTGCTTGTTCAATCTGTCCGGCCACTCCCGGCGCCTGAACCTCTCCCTGCACTGGCGTCTGTGAACGCAGCTCAGCCGAGCTCAACTGCAGCCATTTAAAGATCGTTACGGGAATAATTGTTGTATTGCTGCCAGAAGAAAACACAAAGAGGCATTTTTAAGAGGCAGCTAAATTCCCATCTGATTAAGTCAATGCAAGAGAGACCAATTAATTACTGTCTAATTTGGAGGACAATGGTGTTTTCAGCTGAGTTGATAAGGCTAATCCAGGCTGTTGGTTTCAACCACGGTACTGCACTGCACTGCCTCTCTCTCTCTCTCTCTGTCTATCTGTCTCAGTCTCTCTGTCCTCCTCTCCTTTCCCCACCCATCCTCTCTTTATAACCGTGCATTAAAAAGCTCTGTGTAGATTGATATTCAAAAACAAGACGAAAAACATATCCCCTGGTGTGTGTATGCATGTGCACAAAGGTGACTGTACTGCACTGTATGTGTGATGTGAATGTATGCGTGTAAATGTGTCTGTGTCTGTGTGTGTGTGTGAGTAGTAAACTCTGGCTGAACTTCCCTTGTCTCCAGTCTTTTTGGCGATAGCTAATCTTCTCTCCGGCAGTGCAGTCATGTCTTCGACATGCTGATGTTCTCTGTGTTTGTCAGTGCTTCAGTAATGCTGATGTTCTCTGTGTTTGTCAGT